>NC_140234.1:25511979-25516979 GCF_949987555.1 Borostomias antarcticus
GTGACATTTCTGTTCCTGCTAGTAGAAAACTATTAAACAATTAAATATATTACTGATTAAATAAACAATCTATGTAAATACAGTAAATTAGAATTAAATCAGAATTGAAAAATACATGTAATTTAGAAAATATGATTTGTCACTTTATTCTGAAAATCTTTTCCATAACAGCATTTTTCACAATAATGTTACCATATAGTATTCATTGATGATAAGGGATAACTTAGCCTGTCACTAAAAACAAGAGCCTGACAGCGCATTCCTAACAACCTGAAGGAATCTAATGTGTCGATAATGACCGGCTGGACATACATTATCTCACTTATTACACGACTACTTACCAACCACATTAATACTAATAGGCTTAACTTTTTATTTTGCCAGCGAAATGGCTCCATGCGCTTGGGCAATGAATGTTTTCAGAGACTGTCTTGATGAGAATGGGTTCACATACTGTACAACAGCCGTTATTAACTGTATAGAATGTTCAGCAACGGTCAGACAACGTTCAGCTGTCGCCCACAGACATACTGTATAATGTGTTGCCCTTAGCAGCGGTCAATATTGCTCCGTTTCCCTTGACGTCGGTCAATTATTGAGAATAATCTAGTATTTCAGGGAGCCGTGTAATAATATTTAACAATAATATTTCCAAATACTTGTAATAATGATGTGTTTTCCACTAGATATTTTTCACACTTTTTAGCTGCGACCATCAGCTCTCTAGCTTGGTCTGTCGGCCTGTTGGGCAGATGTTCCCACCAGCTCGTTACCGCCCACACGACACCTGTTAATAATCCACTAATAAGACCAGCGATGACCAGATTCAGACAGACTGAAAGTGCACTTGTCCTCTGAATAGCCTGCTCTGTCGGTTAGACACGTGGTCACAGCTGTGGTGAATTCACACGTGCGCATTTCATCACTCTTTTCACAGGAGGCACGTCAACCATCAAATGTGGTCATATTATTGTGAAAAATGCAATCATGGAAAATATTTTCCAAATAAAGTGTTGACAATTCATATCCAGTCCCTAGTGTGGGTTGGGGTTAGAACAGTGGCGGCTGGTGACTTAAAAAACTGAGGAGGACAGGAGGAAGAGAGGCGAACCGCCCATGGGCGCCGGGGGACACACTTATTATTTGAAATATCAGCTTTAAAATGAACACTTTATTTAACTACATGCAGCATTTATTTATCATATTTATGATAAAATATTACAAAACAACAATAAAACATTGTAAGCAATAGTTGTTGTAATGGATTGTACTCCTCTCTAAAGAGAGAAAAGAATTGATATTGGTGAGGTGCTGGAGAGGTTAGGTGATATATGAAAAATGTTTTTGATTAGGGGACACTGAGGTGTGCTGGCTCTCAAACAGTTTGCTGGCAAATAGATTTGACAACTGGACAATGGAATATGCTGCACAGCAAATGCAGTATCCAACAGTTCGCTCATGGCTAGCTAGCAATGGTACAGCTATGGGATTAGCTCATTTGGGTTGCTGTCAGAGCTGCCACTCTTGTGTTGCTATAGCCTACAATTATCAGAACAATATGAACATTCAGTTGAATGTTTTCCATCCACCCATCCATCACTGGATGAGGAATAAGCACCGCAAAGCGATCAATTCTCACGCAAGCAGAAGCCAGGCTGTTCAGTGCATTTATCCGGTTCGGTGTTGCAACCCAGTCTCTAGAAGTTGCCGACAGTTTGCGCCTCCAGCCAATCTGCGCGCCTGCCTATGCCGTAGCCTGACGTGCACCTCGTAGCTAACGTTACCAGTGGAACTGTCGTGTTCAGACAGCTCTAGCTCAAAAAGTATTTATGTCAGCTTAGATATTTAGATGGCTAGAATCAAGACAAATAGACGAACAGTTTGATGTATAATATGTCCCATAATACTTTCGGATGTATTATATTATGGAGCTACGAACACAGAAAAAGTCTCCAATGGCACAGGGAAGAGAAACAGACATCAACGCCGACTCAATCGGCCTTCACTGTGGTAAATCTGGAATCTGGAATGTGATTGGACTAACAAAATGTCAATCATTAAATCCTGTTCAGAGTACTGTCCTCCCTTGCGGTAATTTTTCAGCGTTTTGGCCAATCACAAATAGGCATGAAAAAATTGCATTACATTGATAGACCCCTAAGGGACACACACCCAAGGGAGGAATTCCTCCCTTCCATAGATATCTATGGGTCCTCCAGCTGCATTTTATAGATGTCACTGTTGGAGCTTTAGAATTTCAATAATGGGTTTTTATCCATAGGGAAAACCTGATGTATGAACAAAACTGAGATAATATTAAATATGAATTGTAAATAAATAAATGCATATATTTATATTTTAATCCCTCTCTTCTCTCCAAAAACTGGACTGTCCTCCTCTACCTCAATGGGCAAGCCTCCTCTGGGTTAGAATTAGGGTTAGGGTTGGGACAGGATCTGACCTATAGGCAAGGGGTAAAGGTTGGAGTGAAAGGATGAACATGTGGAGGTTTGGGGTGTAGTCCCATTAAATCATCCCCATCGGGTCTTGAACCCCGGTCTCCCGGGTGGGAGTCAAATGCTCTGACCACTATTCTACTTGTGCAGTGGAGAAATGGGTGGGTTGATGTTGGCGTCCTTCTTGATTTTGGTGTGCTGGGACTACTGCCTCTAGTGGTGCCAACAGAGAGATGCAGGCCAACATTGTCCGGAGTAACGGAGGGAGGGAGTGATAACCGGACAAACACTATAGTAGTTGTGCTGGCTTACAGCCACGCACAAAAAGATCCACATGAAGTAGAGGAGTTAATGAAAAGGCAGTGTGAGCTGTGAGGAGACTGTTGTGTTGTTGTGCTGGTTTTCTCTTAGGTGTGACATGCACTCACATATCTTGCTGCTTCTATGGTGGTGGTGGTGGTCTATACTGTGGTCTCCAAGTATATGTTGCATTTTATTTTGGTCAGAGAGTGTATCAAATTTTTGAGCTTACATTTAATTTAACTTTGTTCTAATATCTTCATACATGTATGTTCTACATTGTAGCAGGAAATATTGACAGAATATGGACAGAGCTCTACACTACATCTCTGGGCTCTGTCATTCGCTCGCATGGCTTCTCCTATCACTGCTATGCCAATGACACCCAACTGGTCCTGTCATTTCCCCCTTCTGACACACAAATGGAGGCACGCATAGCTGGGTGCTTGGCTGACATCTCGGAGTGGATGACTACACATCACCTCAAGCTCAATCTGGACAAGACTGAGCTGCTGTTCCTCCCGGGGAAGGGCTGCCCGCACCAGGACCTGGCCATCACCATTGAAGACACAGTGGTGACCCCGACTCGGACAGCGAGGAATCTGGGTGTGACCCTGGATAACCAACTGTCGTTTTCTGCACATGTCACATCCGTCACACGCTCCTGCAGATTCATGCTCTACAACATCAGGAGAATTCGCCCTTTCCTCACTGATGAAACGGCGCAGGTACTCATCCAGGCCCTGGTCATCTCCCGCCTGGACTACTGCAACACCCTCCTCGTTGGTTGAGCACTAGATTATGCTCTTAGTCACTTGTTTTAGAAAGAAGATTCACTTGTGAGTTCTGTGAAGTAGTAGTACATTGGCTTTTCCTATGTTAAATGCAATTATTGTTAGTTGCTTTGGATAAAAGCGTCTGCTAAATTACTGTAATGTAAATGTAATGTAATGAGACTGCAGCCCTGGTTCACCCCTCTACTTTGGGGGAAGAAATCTGTTTCCATAATGCCAACTTTTACAGCACATTTATTATTTGTATACATTGCTTTGATTATATCATAGGTTTTCCCCCTACACCTTTTTGATTAATTTCAGGAACAAACCATCATGCCAAATTGAGTCAAATTGTGCCATTTGTCAAGTGCCATTTTTTCCAGAAATGGTTTGAGTCAATGGACTCTTCAATTATATCAAGTTGGTTCTGCTCATGTTGCTCCCGTTTAGTACTGTACTGTGTTCTGTACAATTTTAGTGTTACCCAATATTGGAGGCGAAGTTAAGGATTGCCAGGTTGTCTGTGTTTTTGATTTGATAAACCGCTGAATGTTTTTCTTAGATGTCTGCAGTCTGTATCAAACCACATTTCATTGGTTGGTGTTTTTCATCTGTGAAGGTGAGATTTTTTCAGATTGGATAAACCTGCCACATTGCCAAATATGTTGTTAATGTCTCGTACAAGCGTTCGACAAACCTGCAGTATTTGGTGCCACTTTTGTTAACGGTTTAGTCAGAGTTGTTTCTGTGGTGATGTGAAGGGAGGGGAATGCTGATTCGGCCAGGTACTGTATATGTTTGTCTCCCTGTGGGTTAATAGAATCTGGTTCTGTACCGGCATTAAGGTCCCCACAGATCAGTACACTTCCCTGGGCCTGAAAGTGATTGATCTCATCTTGGAGAAAGGAGAAACTATTTTCATTATAATAAGGGGATTCTCATGGGGGGATATACTGTATGCTGTGCACATGAATATGTCTGCGGTGACCACCTCTCTTTTTATTTTGAACCAAATTGAAAATTCACTTTTTCTCATTATTCTATTGAGTGTACCAGGTTTGCTTTGTACCAAATGAGCATTCCTCATTCATGAGAATCCCTGCCCTGGGTTACTCCTTTCATGTTGGTGGATGGGAGGACTATCTCTCTGTAGCCTGAAGGACAACCAGTGAAAATGTCTCCTCTACTCCAGGTCTCCTGCAAAACAATTACATCTGCATCCCCTGACTCTCTGGTGAAGTCTGAGGTCTTGCTCTTCAAAGCAGAGGACGTCAGACCCTGAACATTCCAACATGAAATAATAGAGTTAATTTAGCCTAATAAAGAAAAACAAAAAGTTGCATTCCATGTTAATATGAGATAAACTGTTACATTTCTTAGTTAATCTAAGAACATTAAATATACAGGGTTGCAATCTATTAATATGAGATCATTTCAACCCTTTTACTTGTGTTAACTAGTTTTTGCT
>NC_140234.1:25521979-25534479 GCF_949987555.1 Borostomias antarcticus
TGGTTCTCAAACTGTGGTACGCGTACCATCGGTGGTACATGAGGCCCCCTCTGGTGGTACGCAGAGGACTCTTCCCAAAATGGGAAAAAAAAGGGGAAAAATGTTTTAATGAAATAAAAAATTAATTATAAAAACATAAAAATAGTATCAAAATACTACTATGAATGGAAATGGATTTACCATAATATCACTGAAATTGAATTTTAAAAATGTTTTGTTTTTCTGTTAACACGCGGTCGTCGTGGGAGCACATAGGCCTAGTCGCTGGCCCTGGTTAGGTAAATGCGCCTGGTGTTCGCAACAATCAAAACAACA
Organism: Borostomias antarcticus; assembly: GCF_949987555.1. Classification (NCBI taxonomy): domain Eukaryota; kingdom Metazoa; phylum Chordata; class Actinopteri; order Stomiiformes; family Stomiidae; genus Borostomias; species Borostomias antarcticus. The sequence goes on from NC_140234.1 coordinate 25,522,295, forward strand.
CGGATCTGAACTGATGGCGAGATATTTAACAGCAGAGAAACGATGCAATCGTGGCTAAAAACGGGAACTCTCAGGAAGAGAAGTAGTACAGAACAGGAGGATAATATTTCGAGCAGCGTGGTGAACGTAGTAGCTGATGAGGAAGAGGACGTGGACTTGAACAAAAACCATAGTGGGCAGGAACCCAGCACAGGCTCCGCCAGCAGCAGCAATGAAGGCGGTCCCCGCAGCACCAAGCGAGGCAAACCCACGAGGAAATACGACTCGAGCTACATTCAATTGGGATTCACCTGGAGTGGGACCGAGGCGGATCCCGTACCACAGTGTGTGATATGTGGTCACATTCTTAGCAATGACTGTATGAAGCCCTCGCATCTTAAACGACATCTTCATACCAAACACGCAGAGCTGGAAGACAAACCACCTGAATTCTTTCAAAGAAAACTAGACTTTCTGAAGAGTCCACTATATAAACAGCTGCTACACCTGTGGCTAAAGCACAAGAATGTTCATTTCGTGCGAGCCTCCGCATTGCTAAAGCAGGTAAACCACATACAATTGGCGAAGAACTGTGTCTGCCAATAGCGAAAGAGATGACACACATTATGTGTGGGGAGAAGATGGCCAAACGGTTGAATATAATACCACTTTCCAACGACACGGTGTCGCGAAGAGTAGAGGCCATGGCAGATAATGTAAAAAATACACTGATTGACCGCATAAAAAGAAGCCGCTACTATTCCATTCAGCTGGACGAGACAACAGATGTTGCAGATTTGGCCAATCTGCTTGTATATGTCAGATATGAATATGATGGTGCAGCTCAGGAGGACTTTCTGTCCTGTAAACCACTTGAAACCAGAACTACTGCTGGAGACATATTCAATCTACTTGACGCGTTTTTCCAAGAGAATGGGCTTGACTGGAAAAGGTGTGTTGGAGTGTGTACAGACGAGGCCCATGCTATGACAGGTCGCCACCAGGGAGTTGCAGCTCGGATACGTGAGGTGGCACCGGAGATGCAATGGACCCACTGCAGCATACATCGCCAGGCCCTGGCGGTGAAGAAGATGCCAGGCGAACTTAAGTCTGTGTTGGACACGGCTGTGAAAACTGTCAACTTCATTAAAGCCCGGCCGATGCATTCTCGCCTATTTCATGTGCTCTGTGATGAAATGGGCAGCGAGCATGTTCAACTTTTACTACATACAGAAGTGCGGTGGCTATCAAGAGGCAAGGTACTCACAAGGCTTTTCAAATTGCACAGAGAGGTACAAACATTCTTACGGGACAAAAACTTCCTTTTTGCAGATGTTTTCGACGACCATGTGTGGCTCAGTCAACTTGCATACTTGTCGGATGTGTTCTCTTGTTTAAACCACCTGAATTTGGGGCTACAGGGGCTCTCAGTCAATGCTTTTGATGTGCAAGATAAAATCAATGCAATCGTGAAAAAGATGGAGTTGTTTGAAATCAAAGTCAAGGCAGGTGATGTTTCATCTTTCCCCGCATTGGAGACCTTTCTGTCAGACAATGACTTGACCCTCGATAAGGGAGTGAGGGACAACATTGTGGCGCACATTGTCTCACTCAGACAACAGTTTCATGAATATTTTCCAGTGATAGCTGAAGATAATAACTGGATGAGAAACCCGTTCAGCATTGACACCTCTGAAATGCCCAAGGACTTTACTGTTGGTGAGCAGGAGAGTTTAATAGAATTGTCTTGCGATGAAACACTGAAGTCTGCTTTCAGAAGACAGTCACTGTTAAACTTTTGGATACAACAACACAGTGAATACCCCGCTCTTTCAGACAAGGCAATACCCTTTCTCCTTCCTTTTGAGACGACATATCTCTGTGAGAAAGGCTTCTCTTAACTCGCCTGCATAAAAACTAAGTACAGAAACAGGATGGAGGCAGAGCCAAACCTCAAACTGAAGCTGACCTCGATTGACCCAGACATCAAAGGACTGTGTTCGCACATCCGTCTCATTAGGCTTCGGTAAGTTCAAGTTGTCCAACTTTGCTCTTTGTGATTGTATTTGGATGGATGGATGGATTGCTGTGTGTTTGAAGTGCAGTTGTTAATGCTATCTCTTGCTCTCTCTCTCTCTGTGTGCGTGTGTGTGTGTGTGCTTTCAGAAGACAGTCATTGTTGGACCCTTGTTGTTGGACCCAACACAGTGTATACCCTGCTCTTTCAGCACTTTCTCCTTCCTTATACAGTGTCACCAATATGCTGGCTACATATTCAAATCGTTTGTATTTAGCCTGGCCTTCAAAGATGTCCATGGTTGCTGTAAAATAGTTGTTAATGTTCAACTTCCCACTGTGTGTGTGTGTGTGTGTGTGTGTGTGTGTGTGTGTGTAAGTACAGTTATTGTTTTCACCTGCTGTGGTTGAAGTAGTACAGTTACTGTTTTCACTTGCTGTGTTTGAATGAATACTTTACAGTTGGTGTGTGTGTGTGGGGGGGGGGGGGGGGTTGTGAGAGTTGTAACAGTTAAAGTGCTAGTTTTGTGCAGCATGATTTTGGAAAACATCTGTGAAAAATAAATATTCTTATTAGAAATAATAATTATAAATTTGCCTCCTGTGTGAACTGTGCATAGCTGAATACGGGATAGGTATGGACGTCTACTACTACTCTATTTTAACATAAATTATAATGGTGGTACTTGGAGAGACCAATATTTTCGGAGGTGGTACTTGGTGTAAAAAATTTAAGAACCACTGCCTTATGTTGTTAGTGGTGACCCCGACTCGGACTGCGAGGAATCTGGGTGTGTCCCTGGATGACCAACTGTCGTTTTCCGCACATCCGTCACACGCTCCTGCAGATTCATGCTCTACAACATCAGGAGGATTCACCCTTTCCTCACTGATGAAACGGCGCAGGTACTCATCCAGGCCCTGTTCATCTCCCGCCTGGACTACTGCAACTCCCTCCCTCCATTAAACCTCTGGAACTTGTCCAGAAAGCCGCTGCTCGCCTGGTGTTCAACCACCCCAAGTTCTCCCACACAACTTCCCTCCTCCGTTCCCTACACTGGCTCCCTGTAGCGGCTCGCATCCAGTTTAAAACTCTGGCGCTAACCTACAGAGCAATGAAAGGAACAGCCCCCTCCTACCTCCAGGCCATGGTCAAACCCTACACCCCCTCCCGACCGCTACGGTCTGCTACCTCGGGGCGACTGGTTGCCCCGTCACTCCGAGGCCCCTGCGGTCGATCGACACGGTTACAGCTCTTCTCTGTCCTGGCCCCGCAGTGGTGGAATGAACTGCCCACTGATGTCAGGACAGCAGAGTCGCTGCCCATCTTTTGTCGCAGGCTCAAAACTCATTTCTTCTCTTCAAGAAGTACTACAACAATCCTCCCTCCTAAGCACTTATTGTATTGTATTGTATTGTATTGCACTGTACTTTAGATTGCTATTCTTGCACTTTGCCTTCAGCACTAGATTATGCTCTTAGTCACTTGTTTTAGAAAGAAGATGCACTTGTGAGTTCTGACAAGTAGTAGTACATTGGCTTTTCCTACGTTAAATGCAATTATTGTTAGTCGCTTTGGATAAAAGCGTCTGCTAAATGACTGTAATGTAATGTTAGAATTGCTTGCCGTTTGGCTGTTAGCTGTGAATGTATGAGCATGCATGCTAGTGACTACATCGCATGTGTTAGGCTGACGTTTGCTTGCTAGTGTAACTTAGCTGGCGATTTGACAACGTATTGACAGAGATTATGTGGAATTTAGTTCGTTTTGTTAGGTAACTTATCATTGCAGCACTAGTTGGCTAGCCACACGATAGGATTTGTCAGGAGCATTGTGAAGCATTGTGTGACTAGTTGGCTAGCCACACGGATTGTCAGGAACCATGAAGTGCAGCGTTCTATGATTTGTAACTATTGCATTTGGAGATGGATGCATGCGCATGTGTGTACTGTTGCAAGTTGGGCCAACGAGGCTGTCAGTAGACCGACATTAGTTGTGGCTATCACATACATATCTGGGAATATATGTACCGTAAATCCTCTAATAGTGGCCTGTATTCAATTATAGGCCGGGTCTCTTATAATGGCCAGGGGCACGGTCAACGCGGACAAATACAGGCCGGCTCCCTATACAGGCCGGGTCAAAAAGTGAGGGGAAAAAAAGCTCTGGGCTTTACGGTAGTTTTGGTTGCTAGGCACGTTGTTTGAGGTGGTAACAAACGTGGCGCCGACCAGAACAAAGTTTGTTGTGAAATTTGAAGAGAGAGCTTTGCAGTATGCTGCAGAACATTTGGGAGAGCAAGCTGCAAAGCACTTTGGCATCGACCTGAAGAGAATCAGATACTGGAGAAAGCAGAAGGATGACCTGCGTTTAGCTGAGAAGAAAAGAGCACGGCTAGCTGGTGGTGGGAGCTAGAAGCTAAACTTTCAGACTGGATCTACTCAATGCGGGAAAAACGCAACCGAGTCTCAAGGAAAATGATAGCGTATAAGTAAGGGATGATCAACGAGTAGGTGTGCCTTAAACGGTTTTAAGGCACGACGTGGAGGCGAAGAACCACCCGACACGCAGCGGAGGTTGCCTCCGCAAAGTGCCTTAAAACCGTTTAACACACACACCTATGAGTTGATTATCCCGCTTATACCATGGCCCCACATGCCAAAGACAAATAAATATGTGCCATTTACTCACATTTTCTACATTAAAATATAAAGAAATGCTATTTATGTGTTGAGCATTGCTGAGTTTCATTATAGTCCCTCACTCCTAATACGATACGACCTAGCAACCAAACAATGAGCCTAGCAACCCAAACTAGCTAATTCCATAGCCTACTGTACCCATATATCTGACTATAGCTACCTGATATTGCTAGATAGCAATGAGCGAAGTGTAGGCCACTGCATATTTACTGTGCAACATATAAATCGTCCAGCTGTCAAATCTAGTTGCCAACAAACTATCTATGATAGCCAGATTGTCCTCAACTCCAAAAGTATTGTTTTCATGTCGTGGTATATCATTGTCAGTCGTATCTTACGTTCATTGTGAGTTGATTTGCGAGGACGGGATGTGTCATATCATTATAATGTTATAACACAAAGTGAAAAAACAGTTTTTGATTTAGGGACAGTGAGGTGTCTGGCTATCATAAAGAGTTTGTTGGCAAATAGATTTGACAACTGGACAATGGATGCATTGCAAAGCAAATATGCAGTATCCAACACTTCGTTCATGGCTAGCTAGCAATGGTACAGCAGGCTATGGGATTAGCTCATTTGGGCTGCTGTCATGGATGTATAAATAGATTATATTATTATATTAAATTATAGATAATCATTAGGTTGCTGTCAAAGCCGGCGCATTAATTTAGATCGGTAATTAAACTTCAGCCGAACTATGTGTGCTAGGGTGCATCAAAATACATAATTCTAGCATACTGATATGGCTGGGTGCTAAAAGTGTTCTAAGATATTTTGTTACAACACATGCAAAATATTTTTCCAATACATGATGATCTAGGGATGCAACAGCTTTTATGGCTAAAGGGGTAACCAGCGCTTATTGGTAGCCATGGTAACCTGGGGAACTCTGAGGCAAAAAGACTGCACCCTTGATCTAAAAAAAAATTAGGTGATCTTTTTATTTTTGTGTTGGGTATGTGTACTCTTATTACATATAATTACCATATTTGTAGTTGCATGTTTGTATATTTAAATACCTTGAGGTGACAGTCTGTCCACGGTCTGAGAACACACCATCCTGCGAGCTTAAGAAGACTGGCACTACAGTCTTCATTCCACCTGACATCCTCAGCAGATCAAGTCTCGGTTCACTGGCTACGTGGTTGAAGATGACACCAATGCAGCAGGCTGCCTTCACGTGCAGCCTGGTCGCCGAGTCAGGCGGCGATTGTAGAAATCTCTCCTACACAACAGCTGACCAAGCACGACGCCAAGCGCTAGAGACAATCAGTGAGGAACAGCACAAGCAGTGGACACCACCTCCCTTGTGCACCCTGCACTGGGACAGCAAATTGATGCTCAGCAATGTGCGCCAGCTGGAGGAGCATTTTACAGTGGTAGTTGGAGATGTGGAGTGGTTGAAACTGCTTGGCGTCCCGGCATATAAGAAGGGGACTAATGAGGCATGTGGAGCGATCATCGCCAGGTTGACGTGCAAGCTGCTGCAGGACTGGTGCTGTGCTTACCAGGTTGTCAACATGGCATTTGACACCACCGCCTCAAACACCGGCCATCTCACGGCAGCCTGCATTGCCATACAGCTCTCACTGGGAGGACCACTGCTTTGGTCTGGGTGCCGGCACCACATTGGTGAGGTCCTCCTGAGCCACATTTTCACTGACCTGAAGTTGGAGACATCACGCTCACCAGAGGTTACCTTGTTCACACGTCTGAGGGAGAACTGGAACCTGTTACCACACGAGTCCAGCGGCCCATGGTCCCGCTACATTCCTGGCAACATCGAGCAACCATTCCTGGGCAAGTTACAGTACATGCTGAACTTGTCATGTGCACTACAGAAGTGATCGACTACAAGCGAGGTGACTTCTGTGAGTTTGTGCAGCTGTGTCTTGTGTATCTGGATGCAGATGGTGAAGAGCAGACTGCAGTGACCTTCCAACGGCCAGGAGCACTCCACAAGGCACGATGGATGGCCAAGCTGCTCTACACTTTCAAGCTGGCCTTGATGGAGCAGCACATCGCATTGCTTCCCCAGGGCACCATCACCACGTGGCAGCAGGTGCCGAAGGTTCGGGCGTGTGCCAACTTCACACACACATCTATGCAACGTGGTGGATGACCTGCAACAAAGCTGTAGATGCTGCCTGGAATGACCTCGCACTCTACCACCACCTGCAGGCATACAAGGCTGTAGATGAGGGCATTGCAGCATCAGTGATCAAGGCACTGGAGAGGCATCTCTGGTACCTGATAGGTGAGATGCTACCCCTGGCTCTCTTCAGCAGCAAGGTGCCCATTGGTGAGAGGCGTGCACTTGCCGATGCCATCTTGGAGCACAAGCCAGCTGATCTCCCAATGCACGCCCCACAGCTGCGCTTTGGCACTGGCTTCGGCAAGCCAAAGTTCCCCATCCTCTTGCCGATCACCAGCCTGGCCGACCTCGCCAACGCAGACTGCTGGTTCGGGATGCACCAGATGCACATTGATCCAGCATTTCTCTCTCTTGATGTGAAGGAATGGGCTACCACTGCTGCATTCAAGAAAAGTGAGGTCAATGTATGTGCGATGAACGTGGTCAATGACTGTGCCGAGCGTGGGGTCGAGCTGACCTCCAGAATGTGCTGCAGGCAGTTGGAGCCAACAGCCAAACCTTCGCCGCTGAAAGCGCAAGCTAATCTCTGAGTAGGAGAGGGTTACTCTTGGGAGGCGGGTGGGGAGACAGATCTGGGGGGTGACACACCGGCTAGGTTCAGAGTTTCAGTTCTATTCCCTCTTCCTCTCCCTGGTGCTGTTGCTCAGTGGAGCGGACTCTGGCATGGACTGAGCAAGGTTTGCCAGTTGGGGTAGCCACTAGAGAGGGTTTGTTCTTTTTGGTGCGTCACTATTGCCCCACGTGTGTAACAATAAAGTCAGTTAAACTTTATATTTGTGTCCGACGTCCATCTCTGCTGATGATAGCGGGTCTAAACATTACAATATTTTGTTCTTTATAATAATATGTAATTTGTTGTCTATTTAGAAATTGACTTTTTCAGAGCCCAAAGAGCCCAAAATGGCACATTTTTGAAATTTCAGTTACATTGCACCCCTAAATCTCAATGAATTTCCCCAAAACTTTGTTAAAGTCATTTTTATGTATCTGGTAACAAAATGCAACCCCAGCCAGTTTGATATTTTGACATTACATTTTTTGCATTGGATTTTAATGCACCCTAACGTGTGTGTATACATGGTTTTAACGCACGTCTGCTGGCCAATCAGAAAAGAGTATTAACCCAGGCCATGGTATAAGGTGGTTTTAACGCCCGCACTCGGGAGAGGCAGTCGTAACGGCTAAACGCAGTGACAAGACTGATTTCTGGGCTTGTGCTTGCAACATTTTAAACTGCAACGGAAAAGTAAATGACTCTCCTACAATTACAACTGTTCTCTGTTGTCTCATGTGGGTGTTTGGGGACTGGTTTCACCTTGTAAACAAATGCAGGCGTGCAGCTGTACTGAACGCGCATAGAATTTACCATTTTACAACAGTTGTGCAAAAGTGAACCTGTAGGTGGTGCCAAATCACACAAAAATACCACATCCTACGTTGGGCTGCTTTAACAGTGCATCTGGAAAGTACTCACACCCCTTCACTTTCTCCACATTTTGTTATCCATCCATCCATCTTCATCCGCTTATCCGGGGTCGGGTCGCGGAGTCAGCAGCTCCAGCAGGGGGCCCCAGACATCCCTTTCCCTAGCAGCATCAACCAGCTCTGCCTAGGGAATCTTTAGCCGCTCACAGGAGATGTAGTCCCACCACCTAGTCCTGGGTCTACCCCGCGGCCTCCTCCCAGCCGGACACGCCTGGAACACCTCCCTAGGGAGGTGCCCAGGAGGCATCCTCATTAGATGCCCGAACCACCTCAACTGGCTCCTTTCGACGCAAAGGAGCAACGGCTCTACTCCGAGTCTCTCCCGGATGACTGAACTTCTCACCCAATCTCTCAGGGAGACCCCAGCCACCCTCCGGAGAAAACTCATTTCGGCCGCTTGTATCCGTGATCTCGTTCTTTCGGTCATGACCCATCCTTCATGACCATAGGTTAGGGTGGGGATGAAGATAGACCGGTAGATCGAGAGCTTTGCCTTTTGGCTCAGCTCTCTTTTCGTCACAACAGTGCGGTAAAGCGACTGCAGAACCGCACCAGCTGCTCCGATTCTCCGGCCAAACTCCCTCTCCATGGTTCCCTCACTCGTGAACAAGACCCCCAGATACTTGAACTCCTTCACTTGGGGTAAGGACTCATTTCCTACTCGGAGCGGACAGGCCACCGGTTTCCTGCTGAGAACCATGGCCTCAGATTTAGAAGTGCTTATTCTCATCCCAGCCGCTTCACACTCAGTTGCGAACCTATCCAGAGAGTGCTGGAGGTCGCAGGCATTTTGTTATGTTAAAGCCTTATTGCAAAATTTATTAAATTCATTTTTTCCTCATCAATCTATACATAATAACCCATAATAACAAAGCGAAAAAAGGTTTTTGATAAATGTTTGCAAATGTATTAAATATATATATTTTTTTATATGAAATATCATGTGCATAGGTTTTCAGAACCTTTACTCAGTAATTTGTTGAGGCACCTTTGGCAGCAATTACATCCTCAGTGATGTTCAATCAGGTTCAAGTCTGGGCTCTGTCTGGGCGACTCAAGGACATTCACAGATTTGTCCCGAAGCCACTCCTTTGTTATCTGGGCTGTGTGCTTAGGGTCATTGTCCTGTTGGAAGGTGAACCTTCACCCCAGTCTGAGGTCCAGAGCGCTCTGGAGCAGGTTTCTCTCTGTACTTTGCTCCATTCATCTTTCCATGGATCCTGACTAGTCTCCTAGTTCCTCCCTGTCCAAGGCCCTTCTTCCCCGATCACTCAATTTGGCCGGGTGGCCAGCTCTAGGAAGGGTGTCAGAGCCATTTAGGCATGCATGATATTTATGTTCATTTTCTGATATTAATTTTGAGTTATCATATATTGATTGATTGCATGGTGCCTTATGATTATGAATTTATTGATTTGATTACTAATTATGAATTTCTAGTATGTATGATTTATATTATGAATGATTTGACTGATTATTGATATGATGATTAGGCCTACTACTGTATTTGCTCATGCTTCTAATTTCATCCTAAATTGAAATGTCACCTATTGCCCCCTCCTTGTGTTTGGGATGGATATCCTATGTTTGGTATATAAGGAACAGGAAATTAGCTGTATGGGGGGAGCAAACAGATTTTCAACACCAGTAGCCGTAGTGATTCATGTACTGTACTATGATTTCAAGGCAATAAAGCAAGTTATTGTTTTCATACGCACACTCATTCATGGAACTGCTTGTTGGAATATGACTCATCCCCCATAGAGGCGAAGTTTGTTAGACGCCTCTACAAAGGGTCCTGGTTGTTCTAAACTCCTTTCAAGTAAAAATGATGGAGGCCACTGTGTTCTTCGGGACCATCAATGCTGCAGATTTTTTTTTGTATCCTTTCCCATTTGTCTCGGAGACCTACAGACAATGTCCTCGACTTCATGGCTTGGTTTTGGCTCTCACATGCACTGTCAACTGTGGGTTATTACTGTACTACTTTACATGCAGTACAGTACAGTAGACAGGTGTGTGCCTTTCCAAATCATGTCCAATCAATTGCATTTACCACAGGTGGACTGCAATCAACTAATCACTAATCTAATCACTGTCTCAACAAAGTACTCAGTAAAGGGTCTGACAACGTATGTACAGTACATGTGATATTTCAGTTTTTTTTTGTACATTTGCAAAAAAAAAAGAAAAATCTTTGTTCACTTTGTCATTATGGGGTATTGTGTGTAGATTTATGAGGAAAAAATGAATTCAATCAATTTTGGAATAAGGCTGTAACATGACAAAATGTGGAAATAGTGAAGCAGAAATAGTGAGTACTTTCTGGATGCACTACAATCCTTGCACTACGTTATGTAGTCACGTATGTATGTGTGTGTGTGTGTGTGTGTGTGTGTGTGTGTGTTTGTGTGTTTTCGAAAACCAAAACCTGAAGGTCAGCACCAAGGTTGCCGTTTATAACGCAGTATGTGTCTCCACCCTGCTCTACAGGGCAGAAACATGGACTCCATACAGCCGGCACATCTCAAACCTGCAGTCCTTCCATATCCGCTGCCTCCAGAAGATCCTTGGCCTCTCCTGGGAGGATCGAGTTCCACACAAAGAAATACTCCAGAGCACAAACTCCATCTGTATGGCAGCAGCTGTGGCCAAGAGACACCTACGCTGGATAGGGCACACCATCTGTATGCCAGACCATCGCCTTCCCTCCATGACCAACTACAAGGAGCTAAGCGTGCAGCTGGTGGACAAAAGAGAAGCTACAAGGACTACACCAAAGTCCTTTTAAAGCACTCAAACACCAATTCCACGCAGCTTGAAACTCTCGCACAGGACAGATCAGCCTGGCAGTTGACCTGTGCCAGAGCAGTCTCACAAATCCACCACAAAAACGTACAGAGGCGCACACAACGAGAGGCGCAGACAACGACACCAGCGGGCGGACGGTATTCCTTTGGCATCCGGGTTCCTCTGTTCCACCTGTGGACGAGTGTGCGGCTCAAGGATCGGCCTCAACGCCCACGAGAAGTGGCACCAGCGGCAACGTTGCTGACCCCCCCACCCCCACCCTGAAGCAAGTGTCATCATTGGACACGATGGACAGCATTGATGATGATGATGGTTTGTGTGTGTGTGTGTGTGTGTGTGTGCGCGCGCGTGTGTGTGTGTGTTTGTGTGTGCGTATGTGTGTGTGCGTGCGTGTGTTTGTGTTATTGTACATGTGAGCATGTGACTGAGTCAATCACACAGACACGCATGTCAGGGTAATGGAAGGTGGTGGCCCCGAGCAGCAGTAGAGCAACCCCACCTCTCTCTCTCTCTCTCTCCCTCTCTCTCCCTCTCCTCCACCTCTCTCTCTCTCTCTGTCTCTCTCTCTCTCTCTCTCTCTCTCTCTCTCCCTCTCCTCCACCTCTCTCTCTCTCTCTCTCTCTCTCTCCCTCTCCTCCACCTCTCTCTCTCCCTCTCCTCAACCTCTCTCTCCCTCTCCTCCACCTCTCTCTCTCTCCCTCTCCTCCACCTCTCTCTCTGTCTCTCTCTCTCTCTCTCTCTCTCCCTCTCCTCCACCGCTCTCTCTCTGTCTCTCTCTCTCTCTCTCTCTCTCTCTCTCTCTCTCTCTCTAAGACCTCACTAGTCTGCTCTGTCACTCTGTCACTGCTGATCAATGAGACTGATCAATAGAGGAGGGGAGAGAGGAACGGGAGAGAGGAGAGGAGAGTGGGGGAGAGAAGAGAAGAAAGGAGGGGGATAGGAATGGATTAACACCAGACTGAGAAGCTAAATATAACTAAATGAGCCGGCCAATAATCGCCAGACAAAAGACATGGCTGGACGAGCAGTGACCGGT
>NC_140234.1:25539479-25579479 GCF_949987555.1 Borostomias antarcticus
CCACCTGCCCCAGTCCTCCCTCTGTCTCCCACCTGCCCTTCCTCTGTCTCCCACCTGCCCCAGTCCTCCCTCTGTCTCCCACCTGCCCCGGCCCTCCTGCCATTGTCTGTGCTGTTTTTGCCCTTATTGCCCCGTTTTCATCACCATACATGTTCTTTTCACTGCTGTCTGTCCATTCTGGTTTTGCCTGTGTTGCCTCATGCCCCTGCTGTTGAATGTTCTCTGCCTTGTTTGTTGTTGTTGCCTGTTGCTTGTTCCATGCCTGTTTTGTTTTTTGTGTTTCTTTTGCTCCTGCCGACATCTTTGTAAGCGACTTTGGGTCATTGAAAAGCGCTATATAAATAAAATGTATTATTATTATTATTATTATTATTATATTGTGTACACCCTGGCAGATTATCTGACCAGGGCAACGGATACAAAACTAAGAACCACCTTGACAAAGTTCAGACTCAGTGAGCACAGCCTGGCCATTGAAACCGGTCGCCTGTGAAAGAAAGGTTGCGCCAACATTGCTCTCTGAGGGAGGTGGAGACAGAGCTGCACCTCCCAACCAAATGTGAAAAATATATGAACATCAGAAAAATCTTCTTCCCTAAATTCAACCACTTCTGCCCAATTTTCAACGACCTTCCTGACGAAGAGAAATTCAACCTCCTCTTGGGGGAGAGAGCGGAGCGCTCTGGCGGCACAGTTCCTCCTGCCTGACGCAGTCTGAGGGACAGTGAGGACACAACCACAATACACCAATTTACTCACACACACACACACACAAACACACTTACAGTACACCTGTTACTGTACTAATGTTATATATATATGAATGTTATATCACCCTCCCTCCCCCTGCCTCCCAGACCCACCCTCCCTCCCCCAGCTTCCCAGCCCCTCCCTCCTTCCCCAGCCTCCCAACCTCAGCCTCCCAGCCCCACCCTCCCTCCCCCAGCCTCCCAGCCTCACCGGCCCTCCCCCAGCCTCCCAGCCCCACCCTCCCTGCCCCAGCCTCCCAGCCCCACCCTCCCTCCCCCAGCCTCCCCCTCCCTTCCCAGCCTCCCAGCCTCCCCCTCCCTCCCCCAGACTCCCAACCTCCCCCTCCCCCAGCCTCGCCCTCTCTTATAATAATAATAATTAATGTTATTTATAAAGCACACTTTAAAGGTGTCCTATTATGCTAATTTTCAACAAGTCTTTGGGGTCCCCAAAACATGTCTTTGAGTATTTTTGCTGAAAATACCACTCAGAATAAGCATTCTAGCTTGCCTCTATACCCCTCCGTTGACCACGAGATCAGATTGAGAGGATTGAGCGCTTTTATTATGCAAATGAGCTCAGCTGAGAGCAAGTTGGCAGGCAAGAGAACGAGGGCTGTTGACGGCACTATGCTACCTCAATTATAGCTGGCTAGCCTGGACCATCCACACTCGATGCCACTGTGACAAATTGAATTGTCCTCTCTCTGACTAAACCTGATAGTGTTAATGCCAATGTTATTATCTCCACGGTTGCATGCTATTACCTATAGCTACATTTGCTAGCGAGACACCACCAGGCTATGACACCAATGATGTTCACTTCTTAAAGTCACACTGAAATGAAAAAAGCATTGTCCCATTTTGGTTCACATAATTGGTCGTAGTGTTCACCTATTCAACGATGTATGCCAAAAAATTACTGAATTCTACTTTTGTTGTAATCTTATATCAAAGTATATAATTTCTTACTTCCTGGAAAACGGTAGGTCATGTGCAATGACGACAACAGGGACCTTAGATTTTAGGCCAATAATCTCACGACATCCACCCGTCAATCAACGCTATCCTTCTATCGAATCTGTCTAAAGTTCTTAAAACCCGTCCACTTGTCAATGTTCCAATCAAATTCCTTTAAACGCATGTCCCACCCTCATAGCTTGTTTGCGTCGGAAATATGTCAAACTACGGAAGTTAGATGATCTCAAACGTCCGTTTCTGTGCGACTTTAACATCTGATCATTTTTAATGACCGCTCGATGAACTAGAAGTCTACCAATTTCATTCTACTAACATTACTCTAACATATGATGAGACGAGCATCCGGGTTAAGGCAAAGGGGGAGTGTGTTAGCTAGCGTGAGTACTATATGCAAACAAACACAGCATGATTACTTACAGTTTCTGCATAATTTCCATGGACAGTTGGTGTTGGTGTGCTTGATCATTCAGAAAGAGTTGAAACTGTAAAATGAAAATCCTGCATTGGACCCAGGTTGGAAAAGCAATCGGGCAAAAAATGGCTAGCACACACTGCCAGTGTTTTGCCAATTTCAGTGGGAACATTGCCATCAAAAATAAAATGTATCCACTCAGCTCTTCTGTCCTTTGAGCTTGGTAGACGATCTGTGCTGCTTAGTACATCCGAGAACAGAGCATTTTCCGTGCAATGACATTATGCTAGCTAGCGGGACCTGCAAATACTGTAATGTCAGCCTTTGGCCTTTATAGCCAGGTAAACAAACGCAAGTGATTGGAGGTATTCAGATGGGGGCGGGATTATTATAATAGGTCCCCGACTGTGACGTAATTTGACATGGGAGATTTGAATGCTGCAGCAAGAGTCCTCACTAAGACTAGACGAAGGGCACACATCACACCAGCGTTAAAATCACTACACTGGTTACCAGTCAACTCTAGAATAGACTTTAAAATACTATTACTAGTCTTTAAATCTCTCCACAGTCACTCACCAGAATATATTTCAGACATGCTTGTTAAGTACATACCAAACAGACCACTTAGATCCTCAGGCACTGAACTTTTAACAGTTCCAAAAGCCAGGACCAAGAAACATGGAGAGGCAGCTTTTAGTTTCTATGCCGCCAACCTCTGGAACACCCTACCGGAGTGCCTAAGAAGGGCCGAAACAACGGAGGTCTTCAAGCGAGACCTCAAGACGTACCTTTTCGACCTAGCCTACCATCACTAGCTAGGACCTTGAGACACAGAAAGGCAGCCTCAAACCTACCTGTGAATCCTCTGTATACATTGGCATTTATCCTGCTATGCAATGTATGTATATCAAGTAGTGTACAGAAGCTGGTTATCCTGAAACAGGCTTGTTCTGACTGTTGTTTTGCTTCAATGACTCAGTGTGCTACTAACCGTTTTCTGTCTCCCCTAGTGTCTCTCTCTCTCCCTCCTATCCTCTAACCAGTTCCAGTGTCAGCTGCGGAGCTGTGGATATCGTAGTATTTAGTACACACACACACACGTACACACAGACACACATCAGTCCACATCCGGCTTAGGCCTGGACCTGATGCTCTTAGCCTTTCTTGCTCCGAAAATTTAATTTAATGTTATTTATTGTTCTTTAAATGTTCTTAGCCATTAGACAAATATATTCCAGGAGCTTGCCCCAGGTTGCCTGTTTCAATATCTGTGTGGTCTGTATGGCTCTATGTGCTACTAACCCTGCTCTGCCTTCCCTCTGCCTTCCCTCTCCCTAGTGCCTCTCTCTCTCCCTCCTATCTTCTAACCAGGTCCAGTGGATGCCCCACTGTCACCAGCAGACCTCCTGAAGTCCGATAGATACCCCTGTGTCTGCTGTGGATGATGTAGCATGTCCGTAGAATATTCTCTCTCCTATGATGCTTTTAGCCTCTCTCACTCTGAAATGTAATTTAATGCAATGTATTGCTTTATAAATGTTCTTAGCCGGTAGACAAACATACTCCTGGAGCTTGCTCGATCGCCTTGTTGAGAGGGGTCAGGGAAGAATTTTTACAGCTCACTTATCTGGCCCCCGGGTGATTACTGTTTTTTTGCTTCCCTCTGGAATATGTAGAGAGTGGGTCGTATGCCCACCTCCCTTGTTCTCTGTAAAGCGCATTGTGTTGCCTCTGGGTATGAAATGCGCTATAGAAATAAAGCTTTGATTGATTGATTGATTGAATGGCTTGCTGGAACTGTCTTTTTTTTTAAAATGTTTTCAGGGCTGCCAAGTTTGACCAAAAGTTTGGAGGGAGATTTTTTCACCCACCCCCGCAGAGGACGACTGGAGCGCCAGATTAACAGTCTTTCAAGTAATATCAAAATAAAGGTCCCATAGGCATTGAACTGCTAGTATTTCATGGGTGGTCATTTATCCGTGTGAGAATTGTTAAGTGTGGCGTATGAGCATGAGAAGAGGCTGAAATGCGTTTGCAAACGTGGACCCCTTTAAATTACCCACCTCCCTTCCTCCATCACCCTCACTCCTCCAGCCTCCCTCACCCACCCTCCCTTAGAATAATAATAATAATAATAATAATAATAACTTTTATTTATTTAACACACTTTAAATTACCCACCACCCTCCCTCACCCACCCTCCCTTATAATAATAATAATAATAATATTAATAACTTGTATATATAACACACTTTAAATTACCCACCACCCTCCCTCACCTACCCTCCCTTATAATAATAATAATAATAATAACTTTTATTTATAACACTTTAAATAACACACTTTAAATTACCCACCACCCTCCCTCACCTACCCTCCCTTATAATAATAATAATAATACCTTTTATTTATATAACACACTTTAAATTACCCACCACCCTCCCTCACCCACCCTCCTCCAACCTCCCTCGCCTCCCTCTCCTACTGACTCACACTTCCTCATCCTCCCACACCACCGTGCATGTGTGTAGGCATGCATATGCACCGGCTGAGAGAGAGAGAGAGAGAGGGAGGGAGAGAGAGAGAGAGAGAGGGAGAGAGAGAGAGAGAGAGAGAGGGAGAGAGAGAGAGAGAGAGAGGGAGAGAGAAAGAGAGAGAGGGAGAGAGAGAGAGAGAGAGAGAGAACACGTGTGTAGGATTGAAGGTGGAAGAGGGAGTACCACCACAGCTTACCAGCCACTGTCTCTGGGTTACATAAGAGTGGACAGCATCCTCTCTCTCTGCCTCCCTCTAATTCTCCCATTTATAAAGAAACAGAAACATTTATGTTGGCATGACATACTGTACACAAATAAATGGTTGTCCCTCAGTTCGTCAAAAAATCACTTGCGGTGATTTTGAGTCGAGTGGCAAATACTTTGACGTGCACTGAGTGCGATGGGAACCGGCTACAATGAGACAGTGAAGAGAGTGTGTATTGCATTGAGGTGGTCATTACATCGAATCAATACTTTAATGTTGGACCCTGTTTAGACTTGGTTTTAAAATGTGTTTTGGGTGATCAGATCACAAGTACAGATCACAAGGACTCTAAATCGGAAGATGTAGAAGTATGAATGTCATTTTGACATAATTTACCAAAATAATCAATTATTTTTAACAATGCTTTATTTACACCAAGTCAACACTATCATCACTACATGGAGTCGACACTTTCATAGGCTCTAAATATAGAAAGTCCTTTTGCTCTGTAGCCTACCAAAATAAGAGCTTGAAAACATCAAGTTATTTTCAACAATGCTTTATTTAGGGCCTACATTTCATGAACTGTTTGTCCTTAAGAAAACGTTTCATGCCTCTTGCCTTTGATTCGAATTCTGAGTCAATGCTGCAATTTCTGCGTAAATGTAAAAACTGACCTAGTGGTATTTTGGTAAGTAAATGTGTTAGTGACATTAAACGTTAGTGAACCTGATGCACCAATAAAGTTTGCTAAAAGATAACCTGTGAGCTCCAGCCTCACCTCCTTGATATTGCTGATCATTGAGAGCCCTGGACTTCATCTCCTTAAGAAAAGGTTTAGTGCATGGACAGTCTCAATTAAACCCCACCTCCTAAATCAAAGGCTTCTTAGCTGAGTTTTTTATTTATTTTACTTTTTAATCAAACATTAAAAATATACACTCATAGGCTATATACTAGTCCAAAATAAAACGCGTGATAAGACATACACTAACACACATTTAGTAATCCACTCAAATGGTACTAACCCAAAGTCAAATGTGACTATGAGACTCTTACCCAAACTTACACTTATCAGTGGACTATCAGGATGTAAATTAATTCAACTACGCACAGAACATATACCCAAACACTCACATACAGTACTGTATATACAACTCAATCAGTCACATACAACCTACCAGGTACGTACAACCTAGCAGATACATACAACTTACCAGATACATACAACCTAGGGCTGTCATGATATACAATTTTCACAGTACAATTATCATGGCAAAAATATGTTTATAACAATCGCAATATCTATAAGCGAGTGTTCAACAGTGTTTCAAATCATGTCCTGAAGATTACATTACATTGCATTCATTTAGCTGACGCTTTTATCCAAAGTGACTTACTATAATTCAATTTAACATAGGAAAAGCCGATGTTCTACTACTTGCCAGAACTCACAAGTGCATCTCCTTTCTAAAACAAGTGACTAAGAGCATAATCTAGTGCTGAAGGCAAAGTGCAAGAATAGCAATTTAAAATACAATAGGTGCTTAAGAGGGAGGATCGTGGTACTGTAGTACTTCAGACTACTACTAAGATCATAAATATGTCTCTTTAAACAGATATCTTCCCAGATGCCTTCAAAACAGCTGTTGTAAAACCGATACTAAAGAAACCCAACTTGAATGTTAAAGCACTGAACAACTACAGGTCAATATCCAATCTCCCCTTCATTAGTATAGATACTTGGAGAGATAGTTTCAGTACAAATAAACACTTTTCTCAAAGAAAACAATATCATGGAGGAATTTCAATCAGGATGTAGGACATACCACAGCACTGAAACTGCTCTTACTAAAATAACCAGCGACAGGGGCTGGGACTAGGGCTGGGGCAGGGAACAGAGCTGGGACTGGGCTAGAACCAGGAGTTGGGAACTAGAGAGGGAAGACAGGAGGAACTCAGTGGGACCAGGTACTAGAGAAGGTACTGTAGGACTATTGCTACGCCAGCACCCCCGATGGAACAATACCTAGCCACTGGAGTAGGGAGGGGCTAGAGCGGGGTACACAAGGAGGAACCTGAGGGGGCTAGGAAGAAGAGTGGAAGAGCTATGAGCTACAGGGGTACAAGGGGGAACCTGAAGGGGGAAGCTAGGGGGGGACACTTACTTACTTAATCCTCTTTGTTCCTTACGGAATATTGTGCCTCGCCCCAAGATAGGTTAGCTATTTTCAGCTCTGAGGTCACAGTTCTTCGCCAGGTTGTTTTTGGCCTCCCTTGTTTCCTCTTTCCAGGTGGAGTCCATCTCAAGGCTACTTTGAGAATACAGTCCTGGTCCATTCTGAGGACATATCCTAACCATTGGAGCCGGTGTTTAAATTCCAGCTTGTGTTTTTATGCAGATCCTCATTGGAAATCCTTTCCTGCCAGAAGATGTGACATATCATCCAGAGACATCCATTGTGGAATGCATTGATGTTCTTCATGTCACTCTCAACAACTCACCAGAATTCCGAGCCATACTGTATTGCTTTGACTTCCAGATGGTTCAACATGGATTGAAAATGCGCTGTGAGCTTCCTGGTGGTATTAATGTTCAAACCCATCTATTTGGCAAATCTGTCAGTCCTATATGTTTTCTCTTGCAGGTGAGTATATGATTTGTAGGGGTGTAACAATATATCGTGCCACAATATATCGCGATACAGAAATGTCACAATACGTATCGTCAAGGTGAAAACAATATTGTGATATGTTTATTGCATATCAGTGAACACTGGCTACACAACACTGGTAACAAACACGTCTTTTGTCTCTAGAGCTATCCATGATATTACACAGTTAAGCTCTAAATTCACAAAGTGTAGTGGAATACAAATGTGGAGAAATACACTATTGGTGTGAACAGCAGCGCTACTGCAACGCTTCACACCTGCCCTTAGTGTATCGTATCGTTTCTTGTCTTTGAAATTGAGAGTTTAACATTTTTTGAATGATTTTTCACGGTGCCCGCCCACATCCATTGTATGACCAAAACGGTGGTAGAGCAATTATCAGACTTTCTCAAAAGTGCTAGTTTTGTCAACTTTTTGATCTGAACCATTGTTTATGATCATAAGTAACCTTAAAACAGGGCTAAACATGATTTTTCCCTTTACTACTTCTTTAAGTTGTTTTCTTTGTTCTATTTTCTACCAAGTGCCAGGTGTCAGTCCCTTTGTTCTTCTTTTCTCTGTAGTCCAGGATCTTTAGTATCTCCCTCAACATAGATGTTCTTGATGGTTTCCTATTTGGTGTGGATATCGGGGTCCTCATCAGTTGAGTCAGCCAGGGTGCCAAGAGCACCAAAGTGATTTCCCATCCGTTACATACATCCTATCAGTTACAAACAACCTACCAGATACCTATAACCCCATCAGTTATGTACAATCTACCAGTTACATACAGATGTGGGGACATAAGAATGTAACTTGACCCGCGGTATTCTAACAGGCGCTTTACAGCATTCCGCACCACCGCTCGCCTGCCCATAGGGGCGCAGTAATACCACTCATTGACCCATTGCTGTAGCTCATCTCGCACATTAGATGAGCCTACCGTTCTCAAACTCCTTGTTCTCTGTCTGGTTGTAATTTAATTATTACGAACAAAGCCTATCTATTTATAGTTTCTATCTCTGTAAATGTCGCCGGGTCTATATCTGTTAACTGTCGGGACAAGTAGAAGTTTAATACATTAGGCTGACTGAGTGTTCTCATATGGAACATGGCATCAGGACGAGTAAGATGGCTAACGGAGATGACCAGAGATGTGTTTGAAATGGTTCACTCACTCCCTATTCCCTATTACCATGGATGTATTGAGTGCGACTCATAGTGAACTACATAGGGAATGATTTAACAGTTTTGGGACACATGGAATGTAACTGCGTAAGATATTCATGACTCAAACAAGCAGACGCGCCGATCACTGATGGCAGCAGGTTGAAATATCAGGTAGTATTCAGGTTCCATGTTTAGTTGAATGATAAATCCCATATAAATGGTTGGAATTCTAATGATGTGCAAGTGTGATTTTGTCAACTTTAGTGCTGTCTGCTAATAGCAGGCTGTGAAGCTGCACGATAAGACCGTGATAGCAAGTTAGCTCACGACAGCAGCTTCCATAATATTAACAGGTAGCTGTCGGTGGCTAAAAAACAGATAGCTAACTTTACAACGTTGATTCCTGTAGCTATTTTGATTTTGATGCTATTAGTTCAACTTCTGTTTCTCGGGCAGGAACGGAGACGAACTCGCATTAGCAGCAAAGCAGCTAGAGGAATGATCTGAACATTAGCTAACTGCTTTAGCTACTGCTAGCTACCGTCTTCTTCACTTCTCCTTCGGTAAAACATGACACCGTTGTGTTGTGGTATTGTGGAGGGCTTAGGCAGAAGCAGGAAGAGAAACCACTTTTGCCCCATATAAGTAAAATAATGGTCTCATAAGCATTTTTCGATTGTAAAATTGTGTTCACTTGTTTTAGTTTGCAAACATATGCAATTTTCTTAGCATATCTACTGGCTACATGATAACATAGCTGCAGGGGTGCGCGAGTGACATTTGGGCAGAATGAACAGGTGAAATGAAAGCTCTCGAAGAGATCTTTCTAATGCTATTGGTCAGCTTTGTATGTAGTTTTAATGTGAAAGATACATCTTGAATGCAGTCAAGACAAATTATTTTGCCTCTTAACTTTTGTCAAACCCCCTGGTTCCAGTCAATTGGATTATAGGCTATAAGCTACTTTCGTTTACAATGACGTTACCTTATGAACACAAATAGCTTAACCTATAGGCCTACATAAAAACAATAGGCTAAAACCATGTTTATTTACAATGTATTTTCTTTCATTGATAGCATGCCAATAGTTAGGGTGAGGAAAACGACGCGCGGTCTCTTTAGCCCTGAGACCATCAGGCAGGCAGCTCAGGAGGTCGTTGAAGGCTATATATATTATTATGATATTATGTCTAATAATACATTCGTTGAAAGTACACAGGCGGATCTACTATACGGAATTGGACCGAGGAGTGTTCTCATATGGAACTAGGCTGCACACGCCCGCCCGCGACAAGAGCTGAATTGTAGTCAGCTTTCCTCGCTGCGCGCAGGACGCGTGCGTCCCCCGCTGATCCGAGCGAGAGCGCAGGCGGAATGTCGCTCCCCGTCTGAAACGGCCTTGACTCCTGGAATCCCAAGGTCTTTCATATTGAAATTCTCTTGATGGTCTGAGGAGTTGCGAGACGTGTTAAGGGAGTGCATCAGTCGTGAGCCTTGACAGTAGGCTACCAGCCTGAGCTGCGCTCAGCACAAAGTTGGATGAATGGATGGACTTATTGGAATCCTGGAAAATGTTGATTGCGCTCTAAAATCATGAAAGCATAAATGTAAAAATGCAGCAACAGAAGTAGTCTAGATGAGATGGTGGTTTAAATGAATGGCAACACGTAGCCTAGAGGAAAACATAAATTGAGACTGGTGATAATGCTGATAATCTACAGTAGGGCCTACCTCTGGCTGAGTTCATGGTTACAACCATTCATCTCTTACACATGGGCCTATACAATACTTTGGACGTTAAATCCATCTACCAATCAAACTAGCGAATTCAATGGCCGGTCATGGCAAAGCACCCGCTAACGCAGGCTACCCCCCTCCCCACGATCCAGGGCTAGGAAACCGGTTCATCCAGTTTATTTGAATATAAAAGAATTTGGGGGGGGGTTGTTACAATAGTCTAGTCCAGGTTCGCTGGCGAGTGACGAGCTAGTCAGATGGCGCATGCATGTGTGGACATTGTAGGCCGATTCTGTAAAACCTAAAGAATAAAAGTAGGCTACGTTCAACATTCATTGGAGTGGTCCAGTTGGATAGGCTAGTCTAATCTAAATAAATTGAGGACCTGTATTTTCAGTGTTTGCTGGTAGCGAATGCCACAGACAGACAGGAAATCTTTTCGTTTCATTGTTTCATTGTTTGTGCTCTGTATGCACAAGATAGTTAATGTTCGGATATAATTGGCAGTAGGGCGGGAAAAAACCCTATCAAAGGCCAAGATTAGAAGGGATTTGAAGATGTAATTGGTCATTTTAAATGGGCCTACTTTTTCTTTTGATGCCTATTTGAACGGACTGCATCGATCAATGCAATGACTCTCCATGTTTTTCAGTTTTACCCTTTTCATGAATAAAACATCATTTTTACATTCATGTCTCAACCATTATTATCGAATTATCTAGTTGATATATGAATAAAACAATAAGCCGTTTTAATGGCTATGGGCTACTAGTTGTAGCTATACACGAGTTGATGCGCTCTGCTCTTACGCACGGTTGAGGCGGCAGCTCAAATACACTTCGCACATATCCTCTGCTATAGCCTCTCACAGACAGCTAGGTGCACTTCATGCATTGGTTCTTGCTGCAGCTTGTCTTCACCATGCAGGTGAAGACAAACAGCCGGTGGCTGTTTGGACGCCAGAGCGCGCAGCTCTTCAGCCAACTGGAGGATGTCGCGTCTGGGGAGGCTCTGCGTCTCTCCACCAGTCCCCAGCGAGTCCAAGCTCCCCCAATGAATAATACTTATTTATAATAGCCTACGTAGCGCGAAACTGTGCATATAATAGGCTGTAGCCAGCGCGAAACTGCGCATTCCCTATAGCCGTTCATGGAATGACTGGCGGCTGGTATAAATAAATAAAAACATACACGATATTTTCTTATTTGAATGATCTTGAATATATATATTCAAGATCATTCAAATAACAAAATATTGTGTATATTGTGCATGTGAAGGCACTCACTGTCAAACCTGCCGCTATCTATGCACAAGATAGTTAATGTCCAGATATGATTGGCAATGAGTGATCTTTACTCATGGCGACTATGTCAATTTTGTATGGATCCACAAGTCGATCAAGCTTATTTTTTCTTTGTATCGTGCTGAAGCCATATAGCCTACTGCGCTCAGACTTGGCTACATAGCTGGTGCCCCGTCTTCAAATTTACTTCCGGGGTTTACGAGTAGCCTACCAGTTGAATGCGTTCCAGAAACAAAACGCAAAACCCCCACGTTCACCACATCTTTACTAACAAATATATTTACAATACTGTTATTTTGCGCATTTGACCAAACAGCCACCGCGTCTTGACCCAACGTCAGTTACCGAGATAGATAGGCTACTGTAGGCCTAGATATAGGTGTTCGTAATAATTAAATTACATCCAGATGGAGAAAACATGTGTTTGAGAACAAGGTAATAATAACAATTAAACGTTATTTGTATAGCACCTTTCATACAGATAAATTCAGCTCAAAGTGCTTTACAACAGAGCATTTAAATTAAAGAATGTGAAACTTAATGATGCTTCATTCGTAGACTATAGGAGAAAAACAGAGCCCAGCCTGCTAAATCTACTCAAAGACGCCACCTGGCGGTGGTGCATCACTAAAACGAAATAACACCCGTCTGAAATCCCACGAGATTTCCAATGGGATTTCCCTGCCAAATACCGCAACGTGAAATGCTGCAGCATGTGACATTTCTAACTTCCCACATCTGTACAACCCTATCAGTTACATACAACCCTATCAGTTACATACAACCCTATCAGTTACATGCAACCCTATCAGTTACATACAACCCTATCAGTTACATGCAACCCTATCAGTTACATACAACCCTATCAGTTACATACAACCCTATCAGTTACATACAACCCTATCAGTTACATACAACCCTATCAGTTACATACAACCCTATCAGTTGCATACAACCCTATCAGTTACATACAACCCTATCAGTTACATACAACCCTATCAGTTGCATTTACCAGCAGCTTGGTTGCCCCTCTCCCTTTGGCTCCCTGTCCTCTCAGTTGTGCAACATGTGGGCGGCTCTGGCGCCTCCATGAATACTGGCCCCCGCTTCCCAGCGAGGGACTGGAGGATGGAGTGTGGAGAATGTGCCGGCAAACAGAGAGTCAGCTCTCTATCTCTCTCTCTCTCCTTTCTTTCTCTCTCCTCTTTCTCTCCCTCTCCCCCCTCCCCTCTCCACCCTGCTCTTCTCTCTCTTCCTCTCTCTCCTTCTCTCTTTCTCTCCCTCTCCCTTAACTCCCATCCCTTCTGTCACTCGCTCCCTCTTCTTCTCCCTCCTCCCTTGCTCCCTGTTTCACCATCTCTCTTCATCTCTCTCCCCCTCCTTCCTCCCCCTCCCCTCACTCTCCACCTCCTTTTTCTCTTTCTCTCTTTCTCTCATAAGACACAGCACCCCCACTCCTCCTCCTCCTCCTCCTTCTCAGAGCTCATCGGATATTCTATCTATCATCTTCTATCTATCATCTTCTATCTTCCCTCCCTAACTCCTCCCCAGGTAGGTTATCTCATCCTTCCTCCGCCCCCCCCGGCAGAACAGAGTGTTTGACGACATTACCTGCTACACAAGGATGTGAGTGTGTGTGTGTGTGTGTGTGCGTGCGTGCGTGCGTGCGTGTTGGATAATTTCCCACCTGGGTTTTAAAATGTGCCACAAATGTGCCACAGGAGCATATCTTCAGCAGATTAACGTGTTGTGTGTGTGTGTGTGTGCGTGCGTGCATGCGTGTGTTGGATAATTTCCCACCTGGGTTTTCAAATGTGCACAAGGCCACAGGAGTATATCTTCAGCAGATTAACGTGTTGTGTGTGTGTGTGTGTGTGTGTGTGTGTATGTGTGTGTGTGTGTGTGTGTGTGTGTGTGTATGTGTGTGTGCATGCATGCATGTGAGCGTGCGTGTGTGTGTGTGACAGAGAGAGAGAGAGAGAGAGAGAGAGAAAGTTGAGAACATATCCTTGCAGATCACTAGTCTGATCCGGAGAAAAACCCCAGGACACACACATACACACACACACACACATACACACACACACACACACACATCATTGTGACCTCACACAAGCCGGGTGAGACGTACAGAAAAACAATGCCTGCAGCTTGTCTCACACTCTCTCTCTCCATTTCCTTCCAGATAACTTCACCACATTCTGGGACCGTGGGGACCTCTTTGCTAGGGACGGCTTCCACCCCAACAGGGCGGGTGCCCGTGTGCTGTCTGTGTCTATGGAGCTAGCCCTAAAGTCCTGGTCCTGGACCTCGCCCAAGGTCTGATACAGGGTGAGTCCGACCCGTCTCAACCACCCTACTGCTCAACAGAAACCTCCTGTACCCACGGTTCGGGCTACACCAGCTCCATCTCACCAGCGCTCCATCACCAAAGACCTGGAGTCCCCGCCCCCCACAGAGACCTGGAATAGCGACGTTTATATTTCTATAAACAAACTGCGAATTATCTCCCACGCACCCCTATTACCATAAGGAAACAGTCAGGTGGATCTAATGTGAAAAACCTGATATCCGTTCCAGTGAATATACCATCCAGGCCTACCAGTCAGGCGAGCCAGTCCTTCTCTCTGGAAGCCATTTCAAAGGCGATCCTTTTTTTTTTTTATTGATTTTTTTTTTTTTTTTTTGAACATTAACCACATACAATGTATTACAGTCAAAGACAACATTTTACACACAACACAAAGACAAGACAAAACAAAACAACCACAACAAGGATTAGGGAGGGGAAAGGGGAGTATAAATCAGACATAACAATCAACGTATACAAACAAGTATACACAACATATAGGGCCTATATTGTCCAGGAATTTACATCCAAACACCTTAAACCTTTGTCCTGGTAATTATCACCTCCCCCCAAGTCCCCTGCAAACCCCAGTTTCAGTCTCCCCCCTTTGTAATTGTAAACACACTCTGCATAGCTCTTCCTCATCTCTTTGTTTAAGTCAGAAGGGCCCCACCTTAGTCTTCCTCGTCCTGATTCAGACCTTTGTTTTCTTTGTTGTCACATGTCTATACTCTTGGCCACGCCTGCCATTTCACATGACGTGCAATGAGTTAGCCAATCACATCCTCAAAGCGCCGTACCTGTGTTTCGCTTGAATATAAGACTGGGCATGACTTCTTTGACTTCACTTCTCTGACAAACCACCTTTGTTTGCGTTGTTCAGGAAGTCCTTGCGCTCGAATGTTTTCCACAATAAACCAGACTCAACCTTTTGAACGTATCTTGGTAAATCTTTGGACTAGACCAGTCTAAAATACTATCACAGTTTGGCGAACGGGAATGGGAGCACTGCCTACGTTTGCTTCGGGATTCCAGTGGATAGGACTGATCGGCAGACGTGTCGGTCCATATGGGCTTGGAAAATCAATTTTCTCTCTTGCGCCAGAGCGCTGGCCGAGATTATTTCCTCAGTTCTGCCACTGGATTCTTAAAGCTCACAGGTACGTTTAAACGAACCCTCTTATGGGTTGAGTTTGTATTTGCCTTGATTTGGTTCAGCTTGTTGGTCTGGATTGTTTGAAAACAGAAAACCCCAGCGTGGGTATTTAGTAAGTAACTATCTAAGGAGATGTGAACAGCAATAGATAATTATATCGTATTGTCTTTTGACTTCGTCCTTGTTTCGTTACGAGGGTATCAGCTGTTCAAGTGAGAGTTTGGCACAGAACAGGTTTCCTTTTGGCCGGTCGCGGGAGAGTTTTAACCGCGAGCACGTTGAGAGAGTTTTGCTCAATGGAGATGTAGCTACAGCGCGTGATTGAGAGTTTTGCAATCCGCGTTTCTGGTAGAGATTTTGACCAGAGGGGCTGTACAATTTGGTAGGATCTAGACGGAAGGTTTAGCCTGGACCAAATTGCTAGTGCAGCCGAGAATGTTTTGTTGTAAACGTGGGCCTTTGTTTCATGTTTGTGTGTTAAGTCGTATATTAGTCGTTTTTAGTCGCCGTTTGGTCGCTCTTTGTTTGCGTTCCCGTGTGTCTGCTACGTTCTCTCTTGCATGTGCACGGGGGGTTGTTCGTCTTATGTGTTCACTGTTTGAGCCTCGGCTCTTGATTATTGTTTGTTATGCGCGCCATGGATCCAGGTAAAGTATTGTTTTGTACACTTTTTAGACTGTTAAAATTCTGCTAGAATTCCAGTAGGCTAGCTGGTTGCCTAGGAGACGCAGGAAAACTCCGCTATCGCGGTGTTCCGCCATTGAGCCAGAAGAGAACAAAGCACTTCGCTGACTGGGTGAGTACTAAGCGAATTTAATGTGTCTTAATGTGTGCTTTACCGCCGTGAGTTAACTCTAAGGTTTCCTTTCATTGCTGTTTTGGGGTTTTTAGGCTGCGTCGTGATTATTTGGGATTTGTTTCTTTAAATTTCCCCGCGCACAACCAAAGACCACTTCCGGGTCATACATGCAACATTTTGGGAGCACCACTAGGTGTCAATGTAACCCCGGCTACTAACATATGCTAGAGGATGTAAAGAATTTCTACTGCTAAACGTGTCTAGCCAGAGGAGATTGTTGCGCTCAAGCATTATTCTGCGAGCGTTTGTTGGCAGATTTTCGTTATGTGCTAAAGCATTTTCGATTTCTTACATCCACATCTGACATTTTAGTGTTAAATTCTAAGATTCGGGCTCAGCTAGAGGGTTAAGGGAAAAGCCTGTTAATTCTCTAGACTGGTCTGTTTTTAAGATTTGGGAGAGTAGCACGAGATAGTTTTTTTTAGGTCAGGAAGGAAAGATAAGGAGATTCAGCAAACAGTCTCTCCACCATTTCCCCAGCAGAATAACTCTGATTTAAAATTAGATTCCCCCCTCGACTTGTTGCGCCATTAGCCACGCCCTTTCTCTCTACGGGTTAAGCGCGCCCCTTTCTACGAGGTATTTGTCCGAACAGGGCCGGAAGGAAGAGCCTCCGATTTTGGGGTCGAGCGCCACCTGCTGGAGTTCCCTTGAACAACCCATAAGGGAGATTTTAAACTAGCCAAGATAGAGAGTTTTAATTTTTTTAAGGTAAATAAACAGGATAAAATAGATGTAGAGCGAACTCAAAAGTCTGACAGGGTTTTGAATAGGTGTTTGATTCAGGGGTTTTGTTTCAATAGTCAATGAATGGCCATAAGCTGTTCGTTTTATGCATTTCTACTGTATGAATTTCATTCATATAATGATGTGTTTTTTGAGGAGTTGGCATTAGGCCTTCCCCTCTGCTATTGAACCCAGTCTGTGTTTGAGTCTTATTTTTCAGGTGCTATAAACCCTGGGCGGCAGATCTTTGAGGAGCCCTGATCATGCCTTCCTGGGGACATTGGAACCTGCTGTTGACAACTGTCGTTCCGGGAGTGATGGGTGAATGCCGAACCAGGAGACGGGCACGTACACCGGAGGTTACTGGCCTGTTTCCCTACAGATGGGCGATCTGGGGTTCGTGAGATGCAGACCAACGCCATGTCACCAACTCACTGTGAGCGACAGATAAGTATGAAACAGGAGCAGTGCCCAAATACTCTGTCCTCAAATGCAGAAGAGGGAGGGTTTAGATATACAAATTTTAGCTATACAAATGAAGCTTTGATGGAGTTTTTTTGATTAGTTAATTGTAAATGAAGCCAGTTCATTTTAGTGTCATTTTCTTTGCCCCGTCTCTATTTTTATCCTGACTTCAGGAAATTTTTGCTCTCACCCTTAGGGGGTGTTGTTTTGTTGAGACGAGAATGTGGTTATTTTATTTTATTTTCATAAAATCGCGAGAGAAATGCTAGAGCCAAATCCAATTGCCTTGATCATGACTGGGGACTGGGCGTGTTGAAGTCATTCTAACACTGCCCTTGATGTCACTATAGGCTACTGCAGACTGGCTCTAAATGACACTTGAACAGTCACCCTGTTTAAGTTTCCTGACTGAATAACAACATTTTTTCCCCAAAGCAGGAGCTTGCGCTTAACCATGTTTCTGAGAATCTCCAACAGATTTTGAATAACCGTTCCTGACCAAAGAGGGGAACAGGGGGAACAGGGAGACCAGACCAGAAGACTCTCCTTTTGCTCTTCTGTTTTGTCTCTGTTTGTCTCTCTCATCTGTGGATCCACAGACGGAGCACTTCATCAGCCTGTACTGGGGGAGCGGGAGCGCCGAGGTGAGCCCTCCAGCAGCACGACCCGGGCCGGCCCTACATGGAGCAGTACAGGGATGGACCGGGTTCAGTTCAAGAGCCTAGTGAGGACCGCCATTTCCTGAGGCTAAGGAGGGGTTCCTGCATCACATCTCTCCTGGGGATTGGATCCTGGTCCACGACCACAGACGAAGGAGCTGGAACTCGCCGAGGTGGCTCGGGACGTACCAGTTTCTACTCACCACGCAGACAGCGATCTGAGAGGACTTCGTGGATCCATGCAAGCATTGCCGACGGGTCCAAGCAGCAGAGGACGGTCCACCAGGGGATCGCAAACACCAGGAGATCAGAATGCAGCTGAACCAGAGGGCTCAGAGGCCAAAACCATGGGCCATCACACTGTCCTCTCCTCTGACGAGGAATCGGAGGAAAAATGACCTTGCTGGTCACCTCCTTCTACTGGTCGTTATGATGGCAACATGGAGAAACAC
Organism: Borostomias antarcticus; assembly: GCF_949987555.1. Taxonomy (NCBI): domain Eukaryota; kingdom Metazoa; phylum Chordata; class Actinopteri; order Stomiiformes; family Stomiidae; genus Borostomias; species Borostomias antarcticus. The sequence continues at coordinate 25,557,898 of NC_140234.1, forward strand.
CACAGCCTTGACCTCACAAGATGCACCACACACGCACACACACCTGCACACACTAACATTGAACATAACTGATTTCAAGCAACGCGACATTGAAGTTGCGATCTAGAAGAGAAGACGCCTTGCATTCCCCAGATGACATTCTCCTCTGATGAGCAATCGGACTGCACCTCTGATCGCACACACTGGAACCTACATTAAACATTCAGAGACGCACACATGGAATCTATGTTCCATAGGACATCACATGCGATTATTCACAAGAGTGAATGAACTTTGAAATAATCTGGAAAATATCATATTTGTTTACAAGAGTTGCAATGGTTGAAACATGAGTTGATAAATAAGTTTGGGTTTTTCCTCTAAATTGACCAAGAGGTTTTTTGCCCCTCTTACACTGGTAACCATTTTATCTTTTTTGCCTTGTAAAATCAAGTTTTTTGGTGAATGGTTGTCCACTCTTAGACTATAAATAGTATATAATCATGTCATCTTTTTTTTTTATCTTGTTTCCTGTCAATTTCTGAAACAAGGGGTTTTGGTGCGTGATTTTGCACGTGGAAAGAAAATAATAAAAAAAAAAAAAAGAGAAATTTTTTTTTTTTTTTTTTTTGCTCCACCTAGTGGAGAGATTATTTCCTTTCCACATGTATAGCATAGCTGACTGTTTACACTGTGTTTGGATTTTATATTTTATTTTTGTGTGCCTGTTCAGGCACAAATGAGGGATTGTCCAGGAATTTACATCCAAACACCTTAAACCTTTGTCCTGGTAATTATCACCTCCCCCCAAGTCCCCTGCAAACCCCAGTTTCAGTCTCCCCCCTTTGTAATTGTAAACACACTCTGCATAGCTCTTCCTCATCTCTTTGTTTAAGTCAGAAGGGCCCCACCTTAGTCTTCCTCGTCCTGATTCAGACCTTTGTTTTCTTTGTTGTCACATGTCTATACTCTTGGCCACGCCTGCCATTTCACATGACGTGCAATGAGTTAGCCAATCACATCCTCAAAGCGCCGTACCTGTGTTTCGCTTGAATATAAGACTGGGCATGACTTCTTTGACTTCACTTCTCTGACAAACCACCTTTGTTTGCGTTGTTCAGGAAGTCCTTGCGCTCGAATGTTTTCCACAATAAACCAGACTCAACCTTTTGAACGTATCTTGGTAAATCTTTGGACTAGACCAGTCTAAAATACTATCACAATATACATGTATACATGCAACACATATGCACAGACACATATGTACACATATACATTCATACAAAACGGACATACATACAGTACAAGCTTCAATCATAAAGGACTTGCTTGGGGAGTGTATTAAGAAATGACCTGACCTTGGACCATATTCCCTGCTCCCCTCTGTCAGCAGCATAAGATAAATATGAGCTAGCTCCCTCCATACTGACAACATTCAAAAATTCACGCCAGTTATTTAAACAAAAGCAGTTGTGTTTCCTAACCTTCCAGTTCATCAAGATAAGCCGAACTGTGGATGCATATGCGAGAGAGAGAATTTTCTGGGCAACTGCATTATGCAGGCCATCCACATACTTGCCTAGCAGACATGCTGCTGGTTCCATTGTGATCTCTATGTTTAATATCTGAGAGAGTGCCTTCCCAACCATCTCCCAAAGGGGTTTTACAGTTGGGCAGTACCATAGAGTGCACCAGAGTGCCATTCTTCCCACAGCCATGCCAGCAGCATTTTTTTCAGTCTGGAGGGAGTAATGTAAGCTCTATGCAGGATCTTGAACTGGATAACCCTAAGCCTCACACTTTTTTGATATAGTTAGTGAATGTTTCCAGATATTGCCCTATTCATCAGGGGAGAGGGAGATGTTGAGGTCTTACTCCCACTTCATCTGTGTCTGGAAATTAATATTGGGGATGGAGAGGAGAAGACGCAAATATATGTTAGAAACCAGTCCTCTCTCATCTCTAATATTTTTAAGATCGACATCTAGCTCACTGTGGCTACCCACCAGGGTGCCGCTACATCTCAACTTTTTAACAATAGATCTTAGATGCATATATAGAAAAAATTAGGAGGCATCTATTTTGAATTTTGACCGTAGTTCTTCAAATGAGATTATGGCCCCATCGTCCACAATCTGTCCTACTTGGTGTACACCCTGATCTTGCAACTGTTTATTATCTAATGTGTCACCCCTGCTGAAAAAAGAGGGTTGCTCCAGATTGGGCCGGATGGGAGGGATGACCCGGATATTCCCAGTCTCCTGTGTAGCATTTTGGCCACCTTGATGGAAAACTGTATCAATGGATTGTCCAAATTGGCAATGTCTTTTGGACAGTACCATAAAGAGGTTAGCGAAACAGATTTACAAGTTCCTTAATGGTCTGTTCCTCCAGCCAGTCCCAATTAGGTTGGGACTGTCTCCTTCCATATCTCCACACAGGGCTGAAAATTAACACCTGCTACCGGCCAAATGCAGGTAAAATTTCTAATTGGCGACTAGATTTCGGAAGGCTATCTGAAAAAAATATAGCCTTGGCTGGTAGATTTTTCCATCTACAGTCCCCTTGGCAGGTGACTCACCGTGAGCCAAAAAGTTAATTTTCACCCCTGTCCCCACAACATAGGGAACCTAGCATTAAATGATAAGTAATAAAGAAACATGTCAGGTACACCCAGTCCACCTTTGCTCCTCGGCATAGACATCTTCTTATGATTAACTCTAGGTTTCTTCTCTTTCCATATAAATTGGGAGAATAGGGTATTTATTTCTCTAAACCAATACTGAGGAATTTGGAGGGGGATCGGGGATATAATATAAGACAACCTAGGAAGGACGTTCATCTTCAAAACATCCACCCTTCCCCACAAAGATAACGGTAAGGATGTCCACCTTTTTAAGTTGTCTCTGATGTTTCTTAGTACTGCAGGACCATTGGCTTCAAAAATGGCATCAATTGGAGTTTTAATATAAATACCTAAATATTTCATACCCTGAGGTCAAAGGTGATCCTGAATGTCAGATCCCTACCAGGAAAAACCTTTCTCATTAATGATCTTATATGTGAACGTAAATTAGACTGTATGTTCCTAACTGAAACCTGGCTAAATATAAATTGATCAGCAGCCCCCATCAAAGCCTTTCCTCCTTTTTTTCAATCTATCAGAAGCAGGAAAAAAGGTGGAGGAACAGCAATGCTCTACTATCTGGCCTACCAAAGAAAGCAATCTCTAAACTACAAATGATACAGAATGCTGCAGCACGAGTCCTCATTAAGACTAGACGGAGGGCACACATCACACCGGTCTTAAAATCACTACACTGGTTACCTTTAAAATACTTATATTAGTCTATAAATCTCTCCACAGTCACACACCTGAATAAATTTCAGACATGCTTGTTAGGTACATGCCCAAAAGACCACTCAGGACCTCAGGTACTGAACTCCTAACAGTTCCAAAAGCCAGGACCAAGAAACACGGAGAGGCAGCTTTTAGTTTCTATGCCCCCAAACTCTGGAACACCTTGCCAGAGTACCTAAGAAGGGCCGAAACAATGGAAATCTTCAAACGAAATCTCAAGACGTACCTTTTCAGCCTAGCCTACAATCACTAGCCAGGACCTAGAGACACAGAAAGGTAGCTTCCAGCCTGCCTGTGAATCCTCTGTATACATTGGTGTATATCCTGTTATGCACTGTATGTATATTTAGATGTGTATACAGATGTGTATGAGAGCAGAGGGCTGCAACTGGCACGTTCTGTTTTAATATCTGTGTTGCTTTCTCTGTGTGCTACTAGCCCTTTTCTGCCTCCCCTCTCCCTAGTGCCTCTTTCTCTCCCTCCTACCTTCTAACCAGGTCCAGTGGATGCCACAGTCACCCCCAGACCACCCTGAGTCCGATAGATACCCCATGTCTGCTGTGGATGTCCAGTACAGCCACTAACCCTTTGTCTCTCCCTCTTATACTCTATACAGGTCCTGTGGACTCCCCCTGTCTCCTGCAGGCCACCCTGTAGCATGCCCTGGAGAACACCCTGCCCCCCCGTCCTCGGCCAAAAATCCACCCTATGGTTCCTGGAAAGCCCCCCTGCCTCCCCATGACTAGCTCCTTCCCACTCTGTGTCGTCAGTTGCCCCTACCCAGCCAACCCTACCCATTTTTGTGCGTTGGCTGTAAGCCAGCGCACCTAGAAGAGCCAATGTCGGGGAAGGTGAACAACCAAATCAAGACCTGGAGCGGTGGGCTAATACGTCTAGTAGCCTAGTAGGCTAGTAGCCTAAACAATAATTAGTGAAGTAGGGGAGTAGGCTATTGAGTGCTGTGCCCTAAAGGGGTGTATTTTATCGTCCTGTCATTCCTCTGCGTGGTGCTTGGCCATTGTTGTCATATAATGGCTCTGTAGTTTATTTAGTGTGTCCCTAAAAGCTTGGTTGTTTCGGCCTAAATATTGCCATCTTATTCGCTCGCTCTCAAATTATTGGCCTTTGTTGATGTGTTAAAAAAAAAAACATCAGTAGCCTAGGCTACTATAGTTTTCCTGTATGTTTTTACATATAAATGCCAACGCTAAGCGCCCTTCAGGTGCTGTGAAACCCATCAGGGCATGCTTTGAAAGCACACCCCCCAAACAATTGTGCACGCTGCGCGTGGGTGCTTCGTTGGTCCTGACTTACCCGGTTCTAGGACCCACCAGACGCCACTGACCCCTAGTAGTTTATCTCCCTATCTGCGTGTGTGTGTGTGCAGGGGGGGGGGTGTCGCTCTACGCCTACATGTGGTTTATTTTCGGTGATTAGACTGACTGTTGACTGGCACAGCTTTAGATGGAGGAATTAGCTTAATGTATTGATGCTCTTTTATGCGTGGCTATAAGCCAGCGCACCTAGTATAGCGTTCGTCCAGTTATCACCCCCTCCCTCCCTCCCTCCGTTACTGCGGACAATGTTGGCCTGCATTTCTCTGTTGGCACCACAAGAGGCAGTAGTCCCAGCACACCAAAATCAAGAAGGACACCAAAATCAACCCGCCGATCTCCACTGCACAAGTAGAGTAGTGGTGAGAGCATTGGACTCCCACCCTGGAGACTGGGGTTGAAGACCCGGTGGGGATGACTTTATGGGACTATACCCCAAACCTCCACATGTGCATCCTTTCACTCCAACCTTTACCCCTTGCCTTATAGATCAGATCCTGTCCCAACCCCAACCCATATTCTAACCCCAACCCACACTAGGGACTGGAAGAAGGACACCAAAACCCACCCGCCGATCTCCACTGCACAAGTAGAGTAGTGGTGAGAGCAGGGCTTAAAATTAACACCCGCCAATGGCGGGTAAAATTTCCATTTGGCGACTAAATTTCGGAGGGTATGTATGTATGTAGGTAAATGTTTGTACCAATAGAGTCATGTAATAAATTATGCGTGCGATGTCGCCACATCCATGCCATAGACCGGCGTTCTGTTTGTTGTGTGTTGCACTTAAATAGCTCCCCCACTGCACAAAATAAAGTTTTCAGTCACATGACTGTTGCGGAGCCTCGTAGCTTATAAGCTCTGAAGACGGTACTGGTTCCTCCTTGACTGACTTCACTGGTCATCCAGCTCAGGTTTAACTTTACATGATGACAGGCTGTGAATATGTTACAGTATATGTATTGTGTTCATAAACACATAAAGACCATGAGGTTAAGGCTTGGATCATTTATATCTCATATTTGTGTAGGTTTAGGTAGTTATGGATAATTCTACACCGTAGAAGTGAATGGAAATGAATAATTTAATTTCTATTAATTGCAATGTTTCTAGGCATCGAATTCAACTAATTCATTTGAAATTTTACTTTGCCCTCTTCCTTAAGCATGTATTCAACATAATACTATTATCTGAGTGAAAAGTACTGAAACAGATGTATAATGTGACAAAAAAGGCAATTTATTATTTTGGCCGGTAAAAAATATACTTGGCTGGTGCCAAAAAGTTAATTTTCAGCCCTGGGTGAGAGCATTGGACTCCCACCCAGGAGACTGGGTTTCCCGGTGGGGATGACTTTATGTTATCATCATTGTAACTTCTTTAGCCCCTGACTGCTGAGCTAACTGGCTATTCCGCTCTCATTGTGCTGGATTAGCATTGGAAGCATTGGAATTGATGTGTCCAGGTGACAAGACCTATCTTTATTTATCAAACATTACCGTCCTACCAGTCCTGCACAGAAACAAGCCAGCCAACGCACATAAGCCAGGCTGGACCTGGCCTGGTTTACCCTTGGCTCTCTGCTTTCTGTTTCCCCTCCTCTGCCTTGCGGCATTCTCTATGAGCCTGTTCTGCTAAGTGCTTATTGTGCTCTGTTATATGATTCACTCAAATATCATATTAGAGACTACAGGGATAGCTAACACATAATGGCCTATGTAGGCAACCTCTCTGTAACTATTTGTGCACTCTCCTGTTAGTCATATCTCTCTTATGAAGTATCTAGCCCATGTTTATTGCTCTGTATATGTTCTTAGCCAATAGACAAACATTTTCCAGGAGCTTGCTCGATCGTCTCGTCGAGAGAGGTCAGGGAAGAATTTTTACAGCTCACTTTCTGGCCCCCGGGTGAAACTGTTTTTTTGCTTCCCTCTGGAATATGTAGGGGTGGGATCTATGTCCACCCCCCATTGCTCTCTGTAAAGCGCATTGTGTTGCCTCTGTGTATGAAATGCACTATATAAATCAAGTTTGATTTGATTTCCTGTCTTCTTATCTCCCTCACTTTCCCTCTCCTCCTCTCTCTCTCTCTCCCTCCTTCTTTCCCTCTCTCACTACTTCCTTCCCTCTCCTCTCTTTTTCATTATATCTCTCTCTTTCTCTATCTCTCTTTCCCTCTCCTCCTCTCCTGCCCTCCCTCTCCCCACTGTACGTCATTCAGGGATGAGAATATCTCAGTATCAATAATGCACATCCTACAGACTGTTATTGAGGAGCAGAGAGTCTGCCTGTTCATCACTCAAATACACACATCGATTACAGATACCGTGTGTGCATGTCTGTCTGCGTGCATGCCTGTAATGTGCCTATGTTTGCGTGTTTGTGTGTCTGTATGTGGTGCATGTGTGTGTGTGTGTGTGTGTTTGTTTGTGTGCTTTCCTGTATGTGTGTGTGTTTGTTTGTGTGCTTTCCTGTATGTGTGTGTGTGTGTGTGTGTGTGTGTGTGTACTTGTCTGTGTGTCTGTATTTGTGTGTGTGTGTGTGTGTGTGTGTGTGTGTGTGTGTGTGTGTGTGTGTGTGTGTGTGTGTGTGTAACCATGACAGTCCCACCCACCCCCTCAATGTCCCACCTGCAATTAAACTTGTGGTTCTCGGATTGGACTCTTAAGCTCCCAAAGAAAGTGCTCCCCTTTAAAAGGTTTAAGAGGAGCAAGTCATCATTGGATTTGATGGACGGCCATAAGCAAGTCGGAGTGTGTGAGACAGCTCACCTATGTTGGAGTGTTTCAGCAGCCTGCAGATCCTGGCCTCCCGGTCTAACTTCTGATGGTCTGAAACACAGAGAACACACACACACTTAGTCTAGAGAACACAAACACACACAAACACACACATGTTTAGTCTACAGAACACAAACACACACATGCTTAGTCTGGAGAACACAAACACACACACACACACACATTTAGTCTACAGAACATATATACACACACACACGTTTAGTCTACTGAACACACACACCACACACAAACACAACTACAGTAGTATACAGAACACACAGAGACACACTATCTCCTAGTCACACACAATACTCTAATCATCAGAGAAACAATGTTTCTAGCTCCTAGCACCCTCAAACCTCAACCATCTCATCTTGGTGTAATGTCATACGCTTGATGAACAGGAAGTGGATGACAGCGGTTTGAGTCCCAGGGGGGCTCCTTGGTCAGTCTGGGTAGCGGGTGCTTTGGTCTAATGAGAAAACTTGGTGTAGCCTATGTCTATGCGACACTACCTGTACACTAGCTCGTTATCTTGATAGCTGAAACCTGATCACACCTCTAGTGGTGTGTGTGTGTGTGTGTGTGTGTGTGTGTGTGTGTGTGTGTGTGTGTGTGTGTGTGTGTGAGAGAGCATGAGTCTTTGTGTGTGTGTCTGAATGTGTGTGTATGTGTGTGTGTGCTCTGTTGAGGGTGTCTAGATGTCACATAGGCAGCGGCTTCTCTCCCACTAATAAAAGTGATGGTGCATTAGTCAGCCAACTAACAGCGCTAACCGCTAACAGCAATAACCAGGGATATATGAATGAGAGATATCGGGCAGGAACATCCCGGAGGCCATAGCTGTCGTTGCCCCTTGCTTTGGCCATGATGCCCTGTAGGCCTTGTAGGCCTACGCCTAGCGGCGAGCCTGACCTTGGTCCCCCTCCTACTGTCAAAATATCTGGGTTGCTTTTAAAGCGTCAGTGGTCTCTCAATGTAATTTCCTTGATGTTCCAAATGAATTTGATGTAGCCTACTAGTGTAGCCTGCTAGTGGTGTAGCGCTCAAGGCTGCAAGGACTGCTGCAGCAGTTTGAACTGAGAAAGCAAGGTAAGCAAGCTAGCTCCACAGACCACAGCTAGCTAGCTAGCCAACGTTACTGGCATCCAGCATTTTTAGCTAACTGGCTAGCTCCACTACCTGTATTGTGTCACATCGCAATCAGCATTGTGTCAACGTCACGTTCTACAATTTCTGAAACAACAGACACCACAGTGGAGCTTCAGGGTAATGGTAGTTATTAACCATAGATATATTTAAGAGAGAGAGAGAGGGATAGAGAGAGAGTGTGAGTGAGCGAGGTTACTTTATTACAAACCAATATAATAATTCTTTAGAGTGATGCCCAACAATGAACAAACCGCAGACCACGTCATCCAGCACTGTCCGATATATCCACCCAATGGAATGCGTGGTCTGACGGTCGTGGATAACGAAATGGTGACGTGGCTCCTGGAGGTGTGCCCGGATATATAGCCCAGGTGACCACCTCACCCAGGCTTGGGGTGGTAAAAGGATAGCCCTGCATGAGATTTAGACCAATCAGGGGTCACAAATACCGTTGCGCAACAGCACTAGCGGGCAGGCATGAGGAAAGCATGGCTGGCTTCAGACAGCTCTATATTAAGAAATATACATCACAGCTTACATATACTGTATTTACGCCGTAGGAATCCTGGGAACCAGGTGGACATTTTGAGATATAATACGTGTAGCGTAACGTCGTTTAAATATTTAGGGTTCATCATTGTCGTTTAAATGTCATTGTCATCATTGTCGTTTAAACAACGTTTAAATGTCGTTTAAATATTTAGGGATCATCACTGATTCTCATCTGACTTTCAAAGAACACATCAAGAAAGTGTCCGGTAAGGTGAAGTTTGGCCTGGCAAACTTCAGGTACATCAGGAGTTCACTGACCATGAGTGCTGCCAGACTATTCATGGATGCATCAATTATGTCACACCTCACATATTGCCTGACAAGGTGGGGCCACACACCACTTCCCTAAAGCCACTGACCTGATCAGGGGAGATATGTTCCTCTTATCTCCTGTCATACTGTAACACTCTTTCAGAATCACACACAGTCTCCCTACTATACCTACCTACCCACTATATAGGCAAAGATATGCCCTGGACCCGGAAAGTGGTGTTGCTAAGCAACCCTGCAGAACATACCAGGAATAGAATTATAAAGATATACTGTAGAAGTAGAAAAAGAAACGGAATGGATTGGAGAAAGAGAAGGACAGGAAAAGATGAAAAGAGAGAGAGAGAGAGAGGCGGGGGGTGGCAGGGACATGTCAGAGTGTGTTGTTCTGTGCTAGCTCTGGATAAATCCACCAACACACTGTTATATCAGATGTCAAACTCAGGATGCACGGGGAAGGAAAGATCGAGAGAGAGAGAGAGAGAGAGAGAGAGAGAGAGAGAGAGAGAGAGAGAGAGAGAGAGAGAGAAACGGCAACTACCAAACTTTTCGAAAAGACCAGCCACTGTTAATATAATAAACCTACGACTGAATGTTAAATGACCCCAGCAGGTGCCTTGGCTACTGTGTACCAGACGATGGTCAGTCTGCCGAGCTGAACCACCCCTGACCTGGGACTCAATCCACCAACAGTCAACCAAGACATGGAAACAACTCAAAGATGTCTGCACACAGGTTCAGGTACAGCATAAAAATAATACTTTGGTGCAACATAAGTTGTGGTATTTTTTAGCTAGATTATTATATTATATTATATTATTAGAATGTAATTCGAGTTCTCCTGTCCACCTGTCTGTCCGTCTGTTTGTCTACCTGTGGGTTGTTAGCTCAGGTTGTTAGCTCAGACTGTAGCTCAGGTTGTTAGCTCAGACTGTAGCTCAGGCTGTTAGCTCAGGTTGTTAGCTCAGACTGTAGCTCAGGCTGTTAGCTCAGGTTGTTAGCTCAGGCTGTTTGCTCAGATTGTTAGCTCAGGTTGTTAGCTCAGACTGTAGCTCAGGCTGTTAGCTCAGGTTGTTAGCTCAGGCTGTTAGCTCAGGCTGTTTGCTCAGATTGTTAGCTCAGGCTGTTAGCTCAGGCTGTTAGCTCAGGTTGTTAGCTCAGGCTGTTAGCTCAGGCTGTTAGCTCAGGTTGTTAGCGCAGGCTGTTAGCTCAGGTTGTTTCTCAGGCTGTTAGCTCAGAAGTCACATTTCACTGTGACTGTACACGTACATTACATGTGACAACTAAATAAATGTCTTGATCTTGAACTAGTATGTTGTGTTGTGGTAAGGTGTTTTGTTGTGTTATAGTGTAGTGTAGTATGGTGTTGTGTTTTGGTGTCATGCATTGTATACAATATTGTGTTGTAGTATGTTGCGTCAAACTAGTGACCTAAGTGGCTTTGGATTTTATTGAATATTTCCACTATAGTAGTAACTATAGATTTCAGGTATTACATTAAATAATCTTATACAATCTTTATGAATGTTTTTCAAAACCCGTGTGTACAGTAAACCAGCTGACCAGCTGTGCTTTCTGCTGTCTGAGCTCTACTCGCTGTCCTGCTCCACCTCTCTGAGCTCTACTCGCTGCCCTGCTCCACCTTTCTCTCTCTCTCTCCCTCTCTCTCTCTCTCTCTTTCTCTCTCTAATGGTCTGAGGATGGTGGGCGATTAAAGAGATAGGTGAGGGGGTTGAGAGAGGGAAGATAAGGGAGAGAATTAAGAGGAAGAGTGAATCTAGAGAGGGGGGAGGAAAAGAATGATGACAGAGAGGGGAGAGTGGAGATGGAGATAGAAAGTATTTTATGATAAGCTCTCTCGTTGTCTGTCTCTCTTCCTGCTTCACTGCCCTTCTCTGCTTGAGGCACTACAACACAATACCATACTGCACTAACATGTCACCACAACACAACGCAACATACTACACTAACATGACAACACAACACAACATACTACACTAACATGACACCACAAAACAACATACTACACTAACATGACACCACAACACAACGCAGCATACTACACTAACATGACAACACAACACAACATACTACACTAACATGACACCACAAAACAACATACTACACTAACATGACACCACAACACAACGCAGCATACTACACTAACATGACACCACAACACAACACCATACTACACTAACATGACACCACAACACAACATACTACACTAACATGACACCACAACACAACATACTACACTAACATGACACCACAACACAACGCAACATACTACACTAACATGACACCACAACACAACACAACATACTACACTAACATGACACCACAAAACAACATACTACACTAACATGACACCACAACACAACGCAGCATACTACACTAACATGACACCACAACACAACACCATACTACACTAACATGACACCACAACACAACATACTACACTAACATGACACCACAACACAACATACTACACTAACATGTCACCACAACACAACGCAACATACTACACTAACATGACAACACAACACAACATACTACACTAATATGACACCACAAAACAACATACTACACTAACATGACACCACAACACAACGCAGCATACTACACTAACATGACACCACAACACAACACCATACTACACTAACATGACACCACAACACAACATACTACACTAACATGACACCACAACACAACATACTACACTAACATGACACCACAACACAACGCAACATACTACACTAACATGACACCACAACACAACACAACATACTACACTAACATGACACCACAACACAACACAACACAACATACTACACTAACATGACACCACAACACAACATACTACACTAACATGACACCACAACACAACACCATACTACACTAACATGGTACACCACAACACAACACCATACTACACTAACATGACACCACAACACAACATACTACACTAACATGACACCACAACACAACACCATACTACACTAACATGACACCACAAGACAAAACAAGACAAAACCATACTACACTAACATGACAACACAACACAACATACTACAACATAATACTACAATACATGACACCAAAACACAACACCATACTACACTACACTATACCACAACAAAAGACCTTACCACAACACAACATACTAGTTCAAGATCAAGAGATTTATTTAGTTGTCACATGTAATGTACGTGTACAGTCACAGTGAAATGTGACTGCTGCCTCCAAGATTATGATCAATAACAGATAAACTCCAATACTCAATTTACAAATTACACATTTTCAAGTTACACATTTACAAATACAACAAGTACCATTTCTACACAGTATAAAATAAGGGTAAGAAGGATAGATATCGGTCTGGATGGATTATGTACGCTACCTGTATATATGGATATGACATGTACAAGGGTCAACGGTGAGTTATGTACATGCAAAAGCTATTGTAGCGACTACTGGATACAAAGTAGAAAGTCACTGAGAGGCTGAGATAGGTCTGTTTGCAAACTAGTTGGCGCGCTGAACAAAAAGATTAGCTGAGATCAAAAATATGCGTTTTGAAGTTTTATTACTAAGAAAAAATAATACACTCAATATGACGTGCAGAAATCATATATAGATATTTGCATTTGCATGTGGTTATGTTATGTGCAGTAGATATTCTATATACTGTACACTAGATGTTCTAGATAGTCATTCAGGTGCAGGATGGTTTGCAGGAAGAAGCCCTTCCTGAGTCTCTCTGTGCTCGCCATCTTCCCTGACCGCAGCAGAGAGAACAGTCCATTTACTGGGTGGCTGGGGTCTTTCGGGATCTTGGTCTTGCATCTTCTGATGTAGATGTCCTCGAGGTTGGGGAGTGCTTGCCCCCTCCCCAAAATGGTACGTTCAGCTGACCGTACCACTCTTTTTTGTGAGTGGCTGTAAGCCAGCGCACCTAGAATAGCAAATGTCCAGTAGTTGATACTCCCTACTTCCCTTCCTGGCTTCCTCCCTGGCTGCCTCTGCCCCATTGTTGACCTGCGGTTCAATGTTGCTACCACAAGAGGCAGTGGTCCCACAACCTGCAGTTATGTAACTCTATATTGGATCACTCCAATATGATATATCTCCGCTCGGCGGAGGCATTCCAAAGTAGACTAACAGAGTAGTCCCGTGTACCGGGTAGTGATGCGGTAGGGGGCGCCACGCCCCAGCATAAAAGCCCCACGCAGCACTACCTTCGACCTCTTTTCCTTCTCGGCGCATTCCGGAGAAGTGGACTTTGCGATTGGTGAGAGATCTGTATTCTCTGTGCCACCTCGTTCGGGGTTTGTCGTTTGTGTTTTATTAGAGGGGGGGGGGGGGTGCTGCTGCGCGATTTGTTGACGGGGGGGGGGTGCTGCTGCGCGATTTGTTGACGGGGGGGGGGGGGGTGCTGCTGCGCGATTTGTTAACGGGGGAGGCGACGCTGGGCGGAGGCGACGCACCGCATTGCGAAGCGTAATAGAGACAGTAGGGATTACGGAATGAAATTATTTTAAAAAAAATAAAAAATAATTTTTTTTTTTTTTTTTTTGGTGCTCCTTGGCCAGGCGCCCCTTGGCCATTTGGCGCCCTAGGCGACCGCCTATTTCGCCTATGCCTCGGGCCGGCCCTGGGTGCTGGACACAGTCCTAAGGGGTTACAAACTCCAATTCTGTCATCAGCCGCCACCCTACCAGGGTGTACGGGTAACCACTGTGTCCGACAGGGCGAGGAGGAAGGTCCTCCGGCTGGAGATAACCTCACTTCTCGCAAAAGGCGCTGTAAGGAAACTAGAGCCATCAGAACGACTCAGTGGATTTTACTCCACGTATTTCATCGTGCCAAAGAAGGGCGGCGGCTACCGTCCTATCCTGGACCTGCGCGTCCTCAATTGTTGGAGTGATCCAATCGCTCACATAACCTTGGTTTACCTACGTAACCTTCGTTCTATGTTGCTACCACAAGAGCATTTACCGTTTTCGGAAACAGGAGGGCAGCAACAGACTTATATAGACAGTGGTTCCAGAACCTGCAGTTCTATGTTGCTACCACAAGAGCATTTACCGTTTTCGGCCACAGGAGGGCAGCAACCCCTTAGCGGGCTAGAGACACACTTGTCTTCACCGGTGGGGGCAGGTGGGTAGCCCAGAGAGGGGTCCACAGCCCCCGACCCAATATGACGCGAGGGGGAGGGGTCTTGCCACCATAACACTGTCCACGCCACGGACCCCACAACTCAGCCCCTGAGTGGGCTAGAGACACACTTATCTTCACCATTGGGGGCAGGTGGGTAGCACGGAGAGGGCTCCACTGCCCCCGACCCAATATGACGTGAGGGGACGGAGTCACGCCACCACACCACAGACTCCACAACTCAGCCCTTGAGTGGGCTAGAGATACAGGGTCTTCACTGGTGGGGGCAGGTGGGTGGCCCGGAGAGAGGTACACTGTCCACGACCAGCTCTGACCCGAGGGGGCGGAGTCTCACCATGACACCACTATCCACGCCACGGATCCCACAATCAGCCCCTGAGAGGGCTAGAGAAACACGGTCTTCATTGGTGGGGGCAGGTGGGTAGCCCGGAGAGGGCTCCACTGCCCCCAACCCAATATGAAGCGAGGGGGCGGAGTCTCGCCACCACGCCACAGACCCCACAACTCAGCCCTTAAGTGGGCTAGAGACACAGGGTCTTCACTGGTGGGGGCAGGTGGGTGGCCTGGAGAGAGGTACACTGTCAACGACCAGCTCTGACCCGCGGGGGTGGAGGCTCGCCATCACGGCACTATCCACGCCACAGATCCCACAACTAGGCCCCTGAGTGGGCTAGAGATACACTTGTCTTCACCAGTGGGGGCAGGTGGGTAGCCTAGAGAGGGGTCCACAGCCCCCAACCCAATATGACACAAGGGGGCGGAGTCTTGCCACCACGCCACTGTCCACACCACAGACCCCACAAAGAGGAGAGGATATCAGTCTGACAACCTGTCATCTAGTCTCAACTCATCAGACTGACTAACCTCAACCAAGGCCCTAGAGGCCAATACACACCCATACACACCCATACACACACACACACACACACACACTACTGTATCTTTCTCTCTCTCTCTCTCTCTCTCTCTCTGTCTCTCTCTCGCACACACACACACACATACACACACACACAAACACGCACGCGCGCACACAGAAACAGCTCAGCATGATGCAAAACAAAGGCAAGTGGAAGCAGTCTGAAAGACATCAACTCAGTCTGTCAGCAGGGAATAGTGTGTGTATGTCTTTGGCTGCTTGACTATGTGTAAGTGCTATATGAAAATATAATTCAGTCCATAAAGCGCGTTGATCATCATGTTGTATGGGATTGCGTGTGCCTAGCAACAGTGAGTGGGAGGTGTGGACTGTGATCAGTAGAGTACATCAGGGTATTCCAGATCCACTCACTACTGCTCCTCCACATCACTCAAAACACACACACCCCTCCACCCCCCAGTAGACAGCAAGTTGTTGTGTTTGAGTTTAAACTTCAGCCACCTACAGAGGCGGATACAGGTTGATTTGAGAGAGAAAATTGGTTTTGAGCAAGTCGGACAGAAATTCGCCCCCACAATGCAACGGTCGGCCACAGTAAGGCAGCAATGGGCTCTGATTGCCGACTGTGCAGTCTTGATCCTACCGAGCGAGACCAGACTCACCTCTGGCAGACAGCTTCTTGGTGTTGATGATCTTGGCAGCGTACTCCTGTCCTGACAACACCTTCACACACCGGCGCACCACTGAAAACGCTCCCCTGCAAAACAAAGAAGTGAAGGGTTTCATGTCTGAAGGCACAGGAACTGAACACTAACAAGATGGACTTCAGGCCAGTTGTGATCACTCCACTGAAAACATTCACTCAAATCTTCAATTTAATATATTCTATATGTATCACACATTTGTGGAAGCATATGTAAAAAGTTAGGATTCATTTACAGCCTACAAAAAGGGTACTTATTGTGTTTTTGTGTTCATTTTTAAAATTGTAATTTTTGTAAATTGTAAATTTGTAACTTGTAAATTTGTAATTTGTAATTGAGTATTAGAGTTTATCTGTAGCATAATCTTGGAGCTGGCAGCAACATTTCACTGTGACTGAACACTGGACTGAACATTACATGTGACTAATAAAATTAATCTTGAATCTTTAATATGATTTATCCTGTTAAATAAAAGGACTCTACAACTAATAATAACTGTACCACAGCACTGAGAGAGTCTCTACAGGAACAAACACAGCACTGAGAGAGTCTCTACAGGAACAAACAGCACTGAGAGAGTCTACAGGAACAAACAGCACTGAGAGAGTCTACAGGAACAAACAGCACTGAGAGAGTCTACAGGAACAAACAGCACTGAGAGAGTCTACAGGAACAAACAGCACTGAGAGAGTCTCTACAGGAACAAACACAGCACTGAGAGAGTCTCTACAGGAATAAACAGCACTGAGAGAGTCTCTACAAGATTAAACAGCACTGAGAGTCTCTATAGGAACAAACAGCACTGAGAGAGTCTACAGGAACAAACAGCACTGAGAGAGTCTACAGGAACAAACAGCACTGAGAGAGTCTCCAGGAACAAACAGCACTGAGAGAGTCTACAGGAACAAACAGTACTGAGAGAGTCTCTACAGGAACAAACAGTACTGAGAGAGTCTCTACAGGAACAAACAGCACTGAGAGAGTCTCTACAGGAACAAACAGCACTGAGAGAGTCTACAGGAACAAACAGCACTGAGAGAGTCTACAGGAACAAACAGCACTGAGAGAGTCTACAGGAACAAAGTACTGAGAGAGTCTCTACAGGAACAAACAGTACTGAGAGAGTCTCTACAGGAACAAACAGCACTGAGAGAGTCTACAGGAACAAAAATCACTGAGAGAGTCTCTACAGGAACAAATAGCACTGAGAGAGTCTCTACAGGAACAAACAGCACTGAGAGTCTCTACAGGAATAAACAGCCCTGAGAGTCTCTACAGGAACAAACACAGGACTGAGAGAGTCTCTACAGGAACTAACACAGGACTGAGAGAGTCTCTACAGGAATAAACAGCACTGAGAGAGTCTCTACAAGAATAAACAGCACTGAGAGGCAGCAATGTTTCACCTGGCATTCTGTCAAATCCCACAAGACTAGTGGAGATATTCATCCTCTGTTCTCTCTCCTCCTCTCCTCCCCTCCCGTGGAAGACCTGGGTCCTGTCTGAATACTCTAAACCTGCATCCTTCCTCTCCTCTTCTCCTTGTGGTACTCACTGATCTAACATGACTGCATAGGTGAAAACATGTGATGCTCTACACATCTGTCACTAATTCTGTCATGTCAGATTAAGGATTTTGTTTGAAGGAAGGAGAGAGAGAGAAAGGGAGAGAGAGAGAGAGAGAGAGAAGGGGGGGCAGAGCTGGAGCCAAAGCTTCGCCACTCGCAAACTCATCTGCCACTCTTTTCATTTTCTTTAATTTATTGTGTCCTCTCTCCCTTTGTGTGTGTGTGTGTGTGTGTGTGTGTGTGTGTGTGTGTGTGTGTGCGCAAGTTTGTGCGTGTGTGTGTATCAGTTAGATCAAAGGACTCATGTTGATTGGCGTTCTGAGCACAGACAGGTTTCAGTGCTCCAATCTGAGCAAACATAAATCCCAGCTCTGATCCTCCATGCCTACCCCTCCCACAACTCACCCTCCTCCTCCTCTCAGCACCTCCACGCCTCCACCTCCTCTCTCAGCACCTCCATGCCTCCACCTCCTCTCTCGGCACCTCCACCTCCTCCTCCTCTCAGCACCTCCACGACTCCACCTCCTCTCTCAGCACCTCCACGCCTCCACCTCCTCTCTCAGCACCTCCACCTCCTCCTCTCTCAGCACCTCCACGCCTCCACCTCCTCTCTCAGCACCTCCACCTCCTCCTCTCTTAGCACCTCCACCTCCTCCTCTCTCAGCACCTCCACGCCTCCACCTCCTCTCTCAGCACCTCCACCTCCTCCTCTCTCAGCACCTCCATGCCTCCACCTCCTCTCTCAGCACCTCCACACCTCCGCCTCCTCTCTCAGCACCTCCACCTCCTCCTCTCTCAGCACCTCCATGCCTCCACCTCCTCTCTCAGCACCTCCACACCTCCGCCTCCTCTCTCAGCACCTCCACCTCCTCCTCTCTCAGCACCACACCTTCCTCCTCTCAGCACCTCCATGCCTCACCCTCCACCTCCCTCGCCACACTGTTTTTTTAATTAAAAAATAAATTTTGGGCTGCATTGCATTGTTATCCACATCGTTTCTAAGGCACTTACACCGAGTCATTACTTACTTACATTACTTATTATTTTGATCATGTTGGGGGGATGGAGCTGGAGCCAAAGCTAAGGCACTTAAATTGAGTCATTGTTTATCGATTTTGATCATGCTGGGGCGGGGGGGCAGCGCTGGAGCCAAAGTTTCTCTACTCCCAACCTCATTTTTTGGACAAGATATTTTTGACTCTGTGTCTTATGACATTCTAGCCATTGTTAATGACTCCCTGTCTACAGGTATTTTCCCACCAATACTCAAAACTGCTTTGATAGATAAGATACAAGTTCTACACTCAACCTTTTACAGTCTGGCTTTCGTGCCCATCATAGCACAGAGACCGCATTAGTCAAAGTTGTAAATGACCTCAGAACTAATGCTCCAAAGAGCAAGACTCCAAAGAGCTCTCTGTTCTCGTCCTCCTGGAACTGAGTGCAGCCTTTGATACTGTAGATCATTAGATCCTCATCAAAAGACTGGAAAAGTGGGTTGGTCTCACTGGTCCAGTCCTAAATTGGTTTAGGACCTATCTAACTGGTTGGGATTTCTTCGTTGCCCTCGATGACCACAGCTCAGGAAAGATTCCTATGACCTGTGGGGTGCCTCAAGGATCCATCCTAGGACCTCTACTCTTCAGCCTGTACATGCTGCCCCTTGGCAGTGTCATCAGGAGGCACAACATTAGCTACCATAGCTATGCTGATTCCCAACTTTATATTTCTGTAACACCCAGTAATTACAGCTCGATTGACTGCCTTGTTAAGTGTATTACGGATATAAATGTATGGATGTCACATAATTTCCTCCAACTAAACCAAGACAAAACAGAAGTACTGATCATTGGAGAAAAAGCTGAAAGAGAGAAACTATCTGCACTTTTAAAAACTCTGGCAATTGACACCAAATGCCAGCTTAAAAACCTAGGTGTCATACTTGACTCATCTTAATTTTGAAACCCACATCAAGAATATTACCAAGACATCTTTTTACCACTTAAGAAACATTGCCACGGTGCAACCGTTTCTCTCTTAGGCTGACACTGAAAGACTAATGCATGCTTTCATCACAAGCAGGCTGGACTACTGCAATGCTCTACTGTCAGGCCTACCAAAGAAAGCATTCTCTAAACTACAAATGATACAGAATGCTGCAGTCCTCATCAAGACTAGGCGGAGGGCACACATCACACCGGTCTTACAATCACTACACTGGTTACCTGTCAATTCTAGAATAGACTTCAAAATACTTTTATTAGTCTATAAATCTCTCCAGTCACACATCTGAATACATTTCAGACATGCTTATCAGGTACATGCCCAACAGACCACTCAGGTCCTCAGATACTGAACTCTCCAGCCAGGACCAAGAGACACGGAGAGGCAGTTTTCAGTTTCTATGCCCCCAACCTCTGGAACACCCTGCCAGAGTACCTAAGAAGGGTCAAAACAATGGAAATATTTAAGCGAGATCTCAAGATGTACATTTTCTGAATGTGTGAGCCAGTGGCGTCATTTCAGCAAAAGGCAAGGTATGGCAGAGTGGGGATGGTGGTGAAAGGGGGGGGGTCCCCCTTGAAAAAAAAAAGAATCAATTGTGCAATAGTTAATTTTGGTGCCACAACTGCACTGATGTGCCGCTTGCTCTTGCTGTGCTCTCTCAGTTGGCTCTGCATATTCTTCCAGCAGGAAAACCCCTTGTCGATAAAGATTCTCTGTCCAAGCCTGCGCCGCACAACCTAAGTGCCCTTTTTTAAACTTTGACCCCTGCCCCGCTAACCTCCAGGGCACGTCGCAGAGCCTGCAGTAGTCACTGTCAGACTGTCCGCTGGGGATGGTGACATGGAAGAGATACTGTATAGAGAGATACTGGAATAGAATGTGTCCGTGTAGAACTACTGAATTGCCACCCCCGTATAGTATTATGTAACAGCGTTGGCTGCTGAAGTGTGTGCATGCATGTATCTGTGTGTGTGTGTGTGTGTGTGTGAGTTGGTGAGTGTGTGTGTGTGTGTGCACGTACATGCGTGTGTGTGTGCGTGCATGTGTGTGTGAGTTTTTAAGAGTGTGTGTGTGCGCGCGTGTGCGTGCCTGTGTGTGTGTGAGTTAAGAGTGTGTGCGTGTGTATGTGTGTGTGTGTGTGTGTGTGAGTTAAGAGTGTGTGGGAGCAGTGTGGGTTGGGGTCAGGCAGGGTCCCCTCTCTTCTATCTGCATATTTTTCTCTGTCTCTCTCTCTCTCTCTCTCTCTCCATCCATCAGTCAAACCTGCCTGTCCACTTCCCCCGACCCTGTCCCTGCCTCTGTCCCTGTCTCTGACCCTGTCTCTGTCCCTGTCCCTGTCTCTGTCTCTGTCTCTGTCTCTGTCTCTGTCCCTGTCCCTGTCCCTGTCCCTGTCCCTGTCGCTGCCTCTGTCCCTGTCTCTGACCCTGTCCCTGTCTCTGACCCTGTCTCTGTCCCTTTCTCTGTCCCAGTCTCTGACCCTGTCCCTGTCTCTGACCCTGTCCCTGTCTCTGACCCTGTCTCTGTCCCTGTCTCTGTCCCAGTCTCTGACCCTGTCCCTGTCCCTGACTCTGACCCTGTCCCTGTCTCTGACCCTGTCTCTGTCCCTGTCTCTGTCCCAGTCTCTGACCCTGTCCCTGTCTCTGACCCTGTCTCTGTCTCTGACCCTGTCTCTGACCCTGTCCCTGTCCCTGTCCCTGTCCCTGTCCCTGTCTCTGTCCCAGTCTCTGACCCTGTCCCTGTCTCTGTCCCTGTCTCTGTCCCTGACCCCGTCTCTGTCTCTGAAGATGAGTCCCCGAGCACCTCTCGGAGGGCGCAGA
>NC_140234.1:25589479-25644479 GCF_949987555.1 Borostomias antarcticus
GACCAGCAACTGTAAACAGTCCTGTAAACAGTCAGGCAACGTCCTGGAACAACCAGACCCAGAATGTGAGTCAACAAAGTCCAAAACAACAACATTCCACCCCAAATGGGAAACAGGCAGATGGCTAGAGCACAAATCCTTTCATATCTAAACAATATCTAAACAATGAAACAATGTGACCATTTATTTTCCCCTGGCATGGCTAAGCTTGGAAAATGCCTTCATACTAAACAGATGAGACATCCTCATTATTGGCCATCAATCATTGAACACAGAACCCTCTAAAAAAAACAGTCAACCAATAAATAAATAAATAAAAAACAGTCATCAGTTCAAAACCACAACTATTAAACATAATTTCCCTCAGAGTTTCCAAGAAGAGAGAGAGAGAGAGGGAGGGAGGGAGGGAGGGAGGGAGGGAGGGAGGGAGGGAGACATAGAAGAGAGAGACAGGGAGGTGGAGAACAGAGGAGAGAAGAGAGAGATGATCACTGGAGACACAGTCGGACAGGGAATATTTCATTTGTTTTATTTTGAACCCTTCTCATGGGAGGGCAGGTCGGCTGGGAAACACCTCGTCAACAACATTGTTTACATTTGCAGCACAGTCACAACACGTGTGGTGAGTGTTTGTTTACACTCACACATTCTACCTTCCACAGAACACACACCATCACCACCCATCCAATAGGTCACCAGGTGTGTGTGTGTGTGTGGGGGGGTGTTCATTTCTTCTACATTGAATTTCTTTTTTCATATGAAAAGAACACTCACATGCATAAACATTCTTATGATGTTCATGTAGCCCCATGTAGAGAAACAGGTCAACATTATAACAACACACAGATACAGATACACCCACCCACATATGCCACCCACATATGCCAGATATACACACACACACACGTGCGCACACACACACAGATAAAGACACACATGTGCATGCATAAGACAGACAGGTGCACACTCACACAGATACACAGACACACAGAAACACACACACACAGAAACACAGATATAGACACACTCACACAGATAAACACACGCATGCGCACACGCACACACACACACAGGGGCGGGGATCCTGGGGGGGTCAGGGGGGACAATATTTGAGATCATTAAAATTGTCCCCCCCCAATATTTAGATTGGGGTAGTGGCATTCAAATGACCATACAGCCGCGTAGGAAGATGTCCCCCCCAAAGTTGGATACAGATCCCCGCCACTGCACACACACACACACACACACAGATACCGACAGACAGACAGACACATACACAGCACACAGATGCACGCGCACACACACAGTAGTGTTTTTGTGTAAAATAAAATAAACATAATAGCTAAATAAAGATGGCTCAGATTATTTACTAATCTCACAGACAATCACACAGAATGTCTCTGAGTTTATGGAACCGTCTATCTATCTATCTATCTATCTATCTATCTATCTATCTATCTATCTATCTGTCCATCCATCTATCCATCTATCTATCTGTCCATCCATCTGTCCATCCATCTATCCATCTATCTATCTGTCCATCCATCTATCCATCTATCTATCTGTCCATCCATCCATCTATCCGTCCATCCATCCATCTATCTGTCCATCCATCCGTCCATCCATCCATCTGTCCATCCATCTATCTGTCCATCCATTCATCTGTCCATCCATCCATCCATCTATCTGTCCATCCATCCATCTATCTGTCCATCCATCCATCTGTCCATCCATCCATCTGTCCATCCATCTATCTGTCCATCCATGTATCGTTCCATCTATTCCATCTATCTGTCCATCCATCCGTCTACATGTCCATCTATCTGTCTATCCTGTTGGACATCATTCTGGTGTTGAGCTTCTCGAAGAAGGACGTCAGTTTACACAGTTTACACTTCTTCTTCTTCCTCTTATTCCTCCCTTTTTTGTACACTCTGTCCTTCCTCTCCTCCTCCTCCCCCTCCTCCTCCTCCACCCAGGGGACCCAGGCTCCTCCATGGCGGTCAGGGTTGGCCCGCGGGTCGTCGACGGGGAAGCGGACGGGCACGGCGGTGCGGTTGTAGAACGCCAGGCGCGCCAGCAGCCGCCCCACCACGTCCGGCTTCTGATTGGCCAGGTCGTGGCGTTCGTAGGGGTCAGCGGTGATGTTGAAGAGCCAGACGGTCTTGGCGATGCCCCCGACGCTCCTCTCCAGGTTCCACCAGGTCCCAGGCAGGGTCGCCAGCATCTGGGGGGGGACCCAGTCTCCGTGGCCCGGGTCCCCTGTCAGCAGCTTCCAGTCCCCCACCCTGATGGCTGCCTGCACAGACGTGTCCCACACAGCTTGGTTGTCCTGCCCAGAGCCGGAACCAGGCCTGGAACCAGGCCCAGAACCAGGCCCCGAACCAGGCCCCGAACCAGGCTTTGACCCCTGCTTCGGTTGCTGTCTGGGGGTGGAGAAGTTTTCCAGGGAGGCCTCAGTGGGACCAGGGACTTTCCTGGAATGCTTTCCAGAGGAGTCACCAGGACCGAGGACCTTCCTGGAGGCCTTACGGGGACGAGGGTCTTTCCTTGACATCTTCCCTGAGGAAGACTCACCAAGACCAGGTTTTTTCTTGGAGGTCTTCCTGGAGGAGGCCTTAGTGGGACCATGGGCTTTCCTGGAGGAGGCCTTAGTGGGACCAGGGACTTTCCTGGAGGCCTTCCTAGCCTCTGTGCCCTGCCCGGCCCTCCTATGGAGGGGGTCTATATTATGGAGGATCTCCAGGCGTGGAGACTCCTTGCCCTCGCTGATGGTGGGCCAGACGTCGTAGCCGTCCAGCCCCTCCCCGGCCGTCACGTTCCCCCCCGCCAGCCCCACCAAGGTGGGGTACCAGTCCGAGATGTGGAGCAGGGCCCTGGAGACCCTGCGCCTGTGTCGGAGCAGAGGGCTGTGGACGAAGCCCACCGCCCGCACGCCGCCCTCCCAGTACGTCCCCTTCCGGCCCCGGAGAGGCCAGTTGCTGCCGCCGGTGAACGGCTGGGCTCCGTTGTCGGTGGAGAAGACGATGACGCTGTTCCGGTAGAACCCGTACTTCCTGAGCGCGTAGGTCACCTTCCTCACCGCCTCGTCCACCGTGGTCACCATGGCGGCGTACTTCCTGCGCGCCACGTTGCCCATGGCCCGGTAGGGGTAGATGTAGGACTTGGGGGGGTGCAGGGGCGTGTGCACCGCCTGCAGCGACAGGAACAGGAAGAGGGGCTGGCGCGAGGCATTGTGGGAGGCCAGGATCTGCCGCGCCCGCTGGGTGTAGAGGTGGGTGGAGTACCGCCCCGCATGGCCCCAGGACACGCCCTCGTCCTCGTGGAGGTCGTAACCACAGAGACCGGGACCGTCACACGCCCCATAAGAGTAGTAGTCCACACTTCCTGTTAGAGAGCCGAAATAGCTGTGGAACCCTCTCTGGGTAGGAA
Source organism: Borostomias antarcticus (assembly GCF_949987555.1). NCBI lineage: Eukaryota > Metazoa > Chordata > Actinopteri > Stomiiformes > Stomiidae > Borostomias > Borostomias antarcticus. Next base: position 25,592,912 of record NC_140234.1, read on the forward strand.
GACAGGAGCGCCTGGAGGAGAGGGGAGGAGAGGAGGAGAGGGGAGGAGAGGAGGAAGAGAAGAGAAGAGAGGGGAGGAGAAGAGGAGAGGAGGAGAGGAGGAGGGGAGGAGAAGAAGAGTGGAGGAGAGGATAGGAGGAGGAGAAGGAGAGGAGGAGGGGAGGGGAGGAGAAGAGGATAGGAGGAGAGGAGAGGAGGATGGGAGGTAAACTTCAACAATTCCTACAGTCTGAATACATTATACCTGTGCACCAGCCAGGCCTACTGTACCTGTAGAAGCCCAGGTGCCATTTGCCCACCATGTGTGTGGCGTAGCCAGCCTGCTGCAGCCGCTGGGGCAGGGTGGGCATGTCTGGGGGCAGGCAGCTGGGCTGGCGAGGACGGATGATGGAGTGCTGGAGGCCTGTATGGATCTGGTACCTGGTACACACACACACACAATACAACAACATTCTGTAGGTCAGTAATGTTCATAGGGATGTGTGTGTGTGTGTGTGTGTGTGTGTGTGTGTGTGTGTGTGTGTGTGTGCGCATGTGTGTGTGCGCATGTGTGTGTGCGCATGTGTGTGTAGGTGTGTATGTGTGAGTGGCGCGCACGTGTGGTCTGTCAGGGACGTTTGCGTGTGTTTGCGTGTATTTGCGTGAGTGTGTGCGCGAGGGCCGAACTTTGTTTGTCAAACCTCCTGCCTTAAACCTCTCCAACATAATTGAGCTCACTAGTACATTCATACCAGTGGAAAGACCAGATCCCAAAAGTTCCATCGTGAGATAAATCGAATGCACTCCTTTGACCCAGGTGGGCTCCAGTGCTATAAACACCCACAGAACTGGGCCAGGATATACAGCGTTGGTCTCTTCACACACCAACACTAAGCCCCTCTCTGTCCACACACAAGCCCACACAGAGGTGTTCAGTGCCTGCTCTTCAGTCTGGACACAGAGCTGGCTCACATTGACCAGCCTCGCTGAGAGACACACAAACTGGTGACCAGGCTCCAAACTCATTCATTACTAACACGCGCACACGCACGCATGCACACACACACATGCGCGAGCACACACAGACACACACACACACACACACACACATATACACATTCTGGGTCAACATCCACCCTGCTGGACAGCTGCTTGGTCAGTGTAAACATGACAGTAAACAGTGACTGGGAGTTCACTGAGGAGACTAGCGCGTCTGCCTCCTCCCACCTTCTCTCCCCCCCTTCTCTCTTTCCCTCTCTTCATCTCCCCGACTCCTTTGCTCCATTTTCCCACTCATTCCTTCTCTCTTTCCTTCCCTCGCTCTTCTCCTTCCTTCCCACCATCATTCTTTCTCTCCCCTCCTTCTCCCTCCCTCCCTCCCTCCCACTCCCCTCAGCTGGCTGTGTTGACTCTGGATCTGCACCAGAACCACTACAGCTCTATACTGTAGGTTTACTTTACAGTTCAGCCATCTCCCCCTCTCACCTCCTCCTCCTCTCACCTCCCCCCCTCTCGCCCTCTCCTCCCCCCTCCCCTCCTCAACAGATGTTTCTGCTCACACAGTTTCACCCAGAACATGTTCACTGAGTAGGGTTCTCTGTTATAGAGTGGAACATGGTTAAATTACTTGCGCAACGCACATGCGCGCGCGCACACACACGATTGGGCAGAGTGCCTTGCTCAAGGCAGTGTGAATCTCCAGCTATAACGTTTTGAGATTCGAACTAGCAACTTGAAGTCGGAGTGTTTCAGACTCTCGGTGCTGTCACCTCACCTGCCCGTGATCAGCTGACTCCGTGACGGGGTACAGATCGGTTGGACATAGTAGTTCTCCAGCTTGACCCCCTCCGCGGCCAACCGGTCCAGCGTCGGGGTGCGAATGTCCGGGTTGTGGTATCCGATGTCGTTGAAGCCCTGGTCGTCCGTCAGGATGAATATGATGTGCGGAGGTCTCCTCGGTTCCGGTGGAGCCGTGCCGTCGTTCTGCGTGCGCTCGTCGCGGTCCACCGGGTTCGGCTTGATCCAGTCCACCGACATATAGCCTAGACTCAGGAGACCGACCACGGAGAGGCTGGTGAACGCGTGCATTTTTCCAGCCTCCTCCTCTGTGAATAGTAGTACTGGGACAGAACTTCACACTGTCCGTTTAAATGCGCACATAAACTCTCCCGGCATCATCAATAGCCTATCCGTGATGAAGCAGCTACAGAACAAAGACAGCGCTGTATTATGTCCGCTACGACATCTCATTCGTTATCCGCTTGCAGTAGCCTACAACTTCCAGGAACACGCTGGAACATTTCGGGAGGTTACGTCGTCCTTGCGCGTCAGGACAATTCACTGATGCAAACTATATTTTTTAAGTTACGCAATGGAACCATTTCTCTACATTTTGTCCAAACCATTGATTTCGTTTCAACGTTTCCTCTTTCCTCACGTCTCCTTAACCCCGCCCGAGCCAGCCTGTCGTGCACTCTTCCGAGAGAGCTGTAACCAGATCAGTTTAGACACCACCCTTTCCCTGCCTCGCGCCAAGGTGCGCCTCTCCTAGGAGGAGCAAGACCCCAGACGCCGAGGTTATCTCTCCGAGTCTGTAGAACGGATCATGACATATAGCTTTGATTTATAGGTCTTTCTCGGAGCAGCCATGTATCAATGGGACATCAAACAAGAGACGTTAACTCCTTGGATTTTAGAGCAGCTTGGCTTAATATTCTGAACATACTACTGAACGCTGGTGTGTTGATATTCAGCAGGTCCTTCAATAGTCCGTAGAGAGAGGATGTAGAGAGAGACAGAAAGTTCTGAGACAGAGAGAAAGAAAGAAAGGGGGGGGGCAGAGAAAGAGACTCATTAGGGAGAGGCATACGGACGAGAAACTTCTGTTTAGACCAGTGTGACGTGCAACCCTGCACGATGTCAAATTAAAAAGCACACGCTAACACACACACGCCAACAGGCCTGTCTACCCCATTCCCTAGACCCAACCAGTAGCCTACAATACAGAAGTCCTACCTAACCCTAGTCCCAAAACCCCTAGCCTCAGCGCTAGCCTCAGCGCTAGCCTCAGCCCTAGCCCAACCCCTTCTCCAGCCCTAGCTCCGTGTTTGTGCAGGCGTCGTCAGCGCGGTATTTCCAGTGCACCGGGGCACTGGGGCCAGACAGAGCAGGTTGATTGGCTCCTGTTCAGCATTCCTTCCTCCACCACTGAACATCGGCACTGCAGGCAGGGTCATCCTTTCCTAGACCTCTCTGTACTAGACCTACCTGTACTAACCATAACCCTGTACTAGACCTCTCTGTACTAACCATAACCTTACTAGACCTCTCTGTACTAGACCTCCCTGTACTAACAGTACCCCTGTACTAGACCTCTATGTACTAACCGTATCTCTCTGTACTAGACCTTCCTGTACTAATCTTAACCCTGTATTAGACCTGCCTGTACTAACCGTAACTCTACTAGACCTCTCTGTACTAGACATCTCTGTACTAGACTTCCCTGTACTAGACCTCCCTGTACTAACCATAACCCTGTACTAGATCTCCCTGTGCAAGACCTCCTTGTACTAACCCTAAAACTGTACTAGATGCCTGTGTACTAGACTGCACTGTACTAGACCTCTGTACTAGAGCTCAGACTGTACTAGACCTCTCTGAACTAGACTAGTAGACTGATGGCGCTCTAGAAATGCAGCCTTCCTTCGCCCTGTCCTTAAAGGTGACAGACGGTCTCCCAAAATATTAAAAATAGTGTACATTACATCATACTTAACCAGTATTACCAAACTTCTGCTGGATTTTAAAATGAAAACAATTCTAAAGTTAAAACAGTTCTCTGATCTAATAGTTGTATGGGTTTGTTAAAAGTTAGCTTCCCTGTACAGCTAATACCAATCTCTTCATGTCAGATCAGTGATGCATCAGAGAGAGGAGGGTGGGGGGGCTGCTTGTCTACAGAAGCCCTGCAGGGCCGGCTGGATGGAAGATAGAGCTCCCTCTGACTGGCTCCTCTGACCCGTTCCTCTGACCAGCTCCTCTGACCTGCTCCTCTGACCCACTCCTCTGACCGGCACCTCTGACCTGCTCCTCTGACCTGCTCCTCTGACCCGCTCCTCTGACCCACTCCTCTGACCCGTTCCTCTGACCAGCTCCTCCGCCCGGCTCCTCTGACCCGCTCCTCTGACCGGCTCCTCCGCCCGGCTCCTCTGACCCACTCCTCTGACCGGCTCCTCCGCCCGGCTCCTCTGACCCGCTCCTCTGACCTGCTCCTCTGACCTGCTCCTCTGACCCGTTCCTCTGACCAGCTCCTCCGCCCGGCTCCTCTGACCCGCTCCTCTGACCTGCTCCTCTGACCGGCTCCTCCGCCCGGCTCCTCTGACCCACTCCTCTGACCCACTCCTCTGACCGGCTCCTCTAACCCACTCCTCTGACCTGCTCCTCTGACCCGCTCCTCTGACCCACTCCTCTGACCCGTTCCTCTGACCAGCTCCTCCGCCCGGCTCCTCTGACCCACTCCTCTGACCTGCTCCTCTGACCGGCTCCTCCGCCCGGCTCCTCCGCCCGGCTCCTCTGACCCACTCCTCTGACCCGCTCCTCTGACCTGCTCCTCTGACCTGCTCCTCTGACCCACTCCTCTGACCCACTCCTCTGACCGGCTCCTCTAACCCACTCCTCTGACCCGCTCCTCTGACCTGCTCCTCTGACCTGCTCCTCTGACCGGCTTCTGGTCTCCAGGCTTTGTTCTGGTCTGATTGAGCAGGAGTCAGGGTCGAAGGCAGCAGGAGGACAGAGCTTTTATAAGAAGAGCATCATGACGTCCTGACAGGAAACGCTTATTCTCCCAGCCCACTCCATGAAATCGAGGGGGGATATTAAACTGACCCGTGTATGTTAGTTTGTGTTAGTTTGTGCATTTGTTCATTTGTGTGTGCGTCACACATGTATCAGAGCCCACCACCTGAGGGCGCTCACCACAATTCATACTTTCTAAATTCACAGTTCAGAGCTTGAGGAGTTTAGTAGCTCTTTTGGTGCTTGTTCTAAATGTTAGAATTCTCATAGTATCGGGGTTAGGTGCATTGTGGGTACAATTATCACGAGTTATAGCCGTTATATTCACAACATGACTCTTATTTAGGTAGTTAAATCGTGTTAGATAGAGTATGGCTATGTCATAATATTATGTGTCCAACCTGACAAAGTCATGTCTTTAGGTGGGGAGCCAGTGAGACCTCCAGCACTTCCTGCTTCCATAGTCATAGTCATACTGTCATAGTCATTTTTATTCAGAATGCGCACCCAACTACAGTTAGTTACAACAGCCCGGGGCGCAGACCCCGAAAATGATAGAAGAGAGGGGGAGACACAAGACAACAATCATCCACATGAAATAGGAACATAACTAGACACACTAAATAACACACATTCAAACTACCTCACAAATCAGCCTCGGAAAAGTCATGGGTTTTGAGCCTGATTTTAACAGTCTCTAGGGTGGGGGCGGATTTCATGTTGGAGGGAAGGTTGTTCCACAGACAAGGTGTCGCCACTGCAAAGGCCCGATCTCCCCTAGTCGCCATCCTTGACCGTGGGACCTTCAGGAGCATCCGGTCATCAGATCTGAGACCTAGAGCTGAACGAGCGGGTCAGGAGATCAACGATGTAGTGCTGGGGCGCGGCCATTCAGGGCTTTAAAATCATGAAGATTTTGAAGTTCACTCGGTACCTCACTAGGAGCCAGTGGAGGGAGGCCAGGACAGGTGAGATGTGGTCCCTCATCCTGGAGCCCATCAAAAGCCTGGCAGCAGCATTCTGAACAAGCTGCAGGCCATTTATGGTCTTATCTGCGATCCCAGAGTGGAGGGAGTTACAGTAGTCGAATCGTGAGAAGATGAGTATGAGGTCTCAGAGTATGAGTACCTCCGAAGGTCTCAAGGGGAGAGGAAGGACTTGATTCTTGCGATGGTGCGGAGTTGAAAAAAGCAGGACTTCACTACTGAGCTCACTTGTTTATTGAACTTAAGTTCGGAGTCGAATAAAACACAAATGTTTCTGACCTGGAGATTAACCAAAGTGGACAAACTACCTAGGTCATTGGTGACAGTGGCGGTGGAGCCAGAATGATTTCACCCTTGCTTTCATGCAGTTGCAAGAAGTTTTGGGCCATCCGATACCTTGATGTCGTTCAGACAATTCATGAGCCGGTCCTGACCACTTTGGTCCTTCGTCTTCAGTGGGAGATATAGCTGTGTGTCGTCTACGTAACGGTGAAATGAGATGTGCTGTTGGATGACTTGACTGAGGGGAAGCATGTAGAGGGAGAATATTATGGGACCCAGGATAGAACCCTGTGGAACCCCCCAGGTGAGATTGGCTTGACGTGAGGAGTGACTTATGCAGACAGAGAAAGTTCTATTGCATTCCTAACTGGATGTGCGCTTAGAGAGTTATGCTTTAGACATAATGAGGATGTGTAAATGACTCGGGCATTAGGAAGTCTTGTTAGGGGAGTCCCAGTCAATGGCGGACCGGCCATCGGGACGTTCGGGATGAAGCCCGATGGGCCGGGCCACAAGTGCTGGTGAGGGCCGCATCTTAGCTTTAAGATAATACTGACATATTTATAGTCATGTTTTTAATGTGTGCTGTTGATTAATATGTAATTTCCCTGTACAAATAAAGTCGTCATAAATGAATAAATAAAAAGGCTTCACACGAGCCAAAAGCTTTGCTGGAGTCATTCTGGATTTCCAGAATTGAAGGAAAGAGCTCAGGGGCCCTTTTATTTTTCACACCGAGTTTAGACCTCTGGGAGTTAAATACTATGCGCATAAAATGAATAACACTTAAAACATTGAATATATTTATATTCATGAAGAAAACATCACCTTTCTACTCCATCATTACCACAAAGGAACATGCCTCATGGTTGGGGGGACAACATGTTTAACCCATATACTATTGCATCTGGCTTGCTGTAGCGGTACCATAATATTATCAGTGTTGTGTGGGGGTTTAGTGAAACACAACACGCCCAGTCTGCCATAAATGCTAGCAGAGGTGATTGGGAGACCCTGCTCATGAGACCAGTAGGAACCCTAACCTGTCCAGTTCACATTAACCTGGAGACCCTGCTCATGAGACCAGTAGGAACCCTAACCTGTCCAGTTCACATTAACCTGGGACTCTCTCATGTGCCTGCCAGCTATGTGGAGAATGCGCTTAAACCATGGTGGACTTCAGCTGTAAACACAGCAGAGCCTGATACCCAGCATCACATAGGTAACATGTAGGCTAGGCCAACCTGCACAAGTCCTAGATGAAGGTGAGATGATAAGATTAGACAGTTTACCCTCTGCATGCTGCAGGGAGAGGTGGTGGACAATGCCACCGTGTGGTTGTTCGAGTAAACGTTTTATTTTTTTATTTTTTTTAAAACCTTTATTTAACCAGGTAAGTCAATTGAGAACAAATTCTCCTTTACAATGACAACTGGGCCAAGAGGCAGAGGTTAAACAGGCCGGAGCACATACAATCCTCACAAAGGGTTGCTTTAGCTGCCATCTTGGATTCCTCCTCGACTAAACAAAGCCATGAGATTATACTTGAAAGTTGTAGCTGCAATAGTATGTGCTGTGCATGATCGTAAAGCAAGTAGGCTATATTTCATATCATGATGTTTTGTATTTTTACACCAGGTATTAGGCTACAGTAAGTTTATACAGAGCCATCCGTTGACGGTGGGCCGCCGTGCCTTTTGGGCCAACACAACTGTCTTTTATTGTCTGTCTGGCAGGTAGATTGGCCCATTGGTTTTGGGGTCAATGACACTGGGCTAGCCCAATCACATCTTTAACCCCCTTCTCTTTTGGGCTCAGTGCCTTCATTATACAACACTCATTTCTAAATGCTTGACAAACGCAAGAGGCGCAAAGAAATTGCGGACCAAATAAACCGGCCCTCCAGGCAGGCAGGGCAGATGCTGCCAGAAGTACAAAATTCACTGTTTGCTATCGGACCATCTTCAGCTGATAGGCCCTCTGACCATACCCTGGCTAACAATGGTAAGATCAACCCCACCGGCGGAAACGCATAGCCTACAACAGCGAATTCAGCCAGGGGGCATGTGTGAACGCGTCCACCAGAGGAGGCTGGCCCTGCTGTGTCAGAGAGAACCAGAGGGGACACTTTGCATTCTCTCTCAAAGAGGTCCATCTCAGCCCTGCCAAACCGAGCCCAGAATTGAGTCACAATCCATGGATGAAGGCTCCACTCGCCCGGATGAGGCCCACCTCGGGACATCAAGTCCGCCCCGACATTCAGGTGACCGGCAATGTGCCGTGCAGTCAGAGACCGGAGGTTGACATGAGCCCATCGCCACAGCATCAACTCCAATTAGCGAAGCGCTGGTGACCGAACTCCCCCTTGCTGGTTGGCGTACACTACTGTGGTCTGGTTGTCTGACCACACCAGCACATCGCGCCCCCTTACCAGGTGACCAAAGTGGTACAACACCAGCAACACCATCTATAACTCTAGGGGGTTGATGTGGCGGCGATCCCCGGCTAGCCACCAACCACCTACGGCCTGGGACAGGCATGTACCACCCCAGCCGTTTAGAGACGCGTTCGTGAAAACGGAGATGTGAGCTGACAGTCCGCCTATTGGAACGCCGTGCGCTATTACGCACCGGTCCCTCCCATAGCTGAGGTCCGCTTCCAACGACCTCGGTACCCGCACAAGGCGCCGTCACTATTATGCGCCGTGTCCCACAGGATCTAGGCGGAGCCGTGTGAACCACTTGTGGGTGAACCTCATGTGCAGCAGGCCCAGTGATACCACCACATGAGTTGCTGCCATGAGGCCCAGAAGTCGCATGATAGAGAGAGAGCCGATGCTCTAGCTAAAAGCACATTGGGAAAAAGAGGCTGTAGATGTGCGTGTTTCACTGGGAAGAGTGGAGCTGAGGGGTAAAGTCAAGGAAGGTGTGCTAATAGAATGGCAGGAGCTGTGGGGAAAATAAACTAAGGGACGGCACTTGTTTTCTATTCAGCCGCAAGCTAAACGAGTCACTCAGAGCTTTAGATCTAGGAAAGACTCTGTAAAGGTCTGTCGCCTGAGACTTGTCATTGTGGATTGAACCACTGTTGTGGCACATTGTGGGGCTTAGGGGTACGAGAAGCTCTTTTTAGAACGGTATCACAGCTGGGTATTTCTTCATTTTCTTTCAAGTCCATACTCGGCCAGAGTGAGAACTACCAACTGATAGCCAAAGCGGTGTTGCAATTCTTGTATGACACAGACAATGGCGGACTGGCCATCGGGACGTTCGGGACGAAGCCCGATGGGCGGTCCTCAAGTGGGCCGGTGAGGGCCGCGCCCCGCACCCCCCCCTCAGTGGGCTGACTGGGGCTACGTTGCCCGACCTGAATTATGTCCCCAGTCCGCCCCTGGACACAGAGCTGTATGATCGGATTTAACAGGATGCTCATCTTAGTCTGGGGCCTGTCTCATTCGCAGTTGTTTCGCCGGTCTAGAGCGGAAGCGCGATGACGCATCGCATAATCTTCCGGTCTGGACCGGAAGAAGAACAGTTGTTGTAATGTTTTTACTGTAGGCTGCACATGAAGTTTCGAGTACCTAGATAACATTCACGATGGCATCACAAGGCATAACACCGACGAAAATTGTAAAAGAAGATGCGAGGAGAACTACCGGTTAAGGAAAAATAAAGCAAGTGGAAGTAGGAGGCGGGCTCTACAGGCTCGAGCCGGAAGAAGGTTCGGGCTTAAGGCAGTGAAGTAACCTGGGGGGGAGTAAGCCAAATGTTGTAAGGCACTTTGAGTTGCATTTTTGTATCTATCTCATATATTCATGTTTGATTTTAGCTTCCTACAGTATTGTCTTTATTCTTTTAAAGAATTTAAGAATCTTTGGATGGTGGTTGATTGCCTTGTTAAGGTTGTGTGGTCTACACAGTTAAACTTGAGGACCTTAAACTTAGTCTGGTGAGTCTTCTGATTTGGCTACCTTAAGAAAGTATCTTATAGTTTATCTTGGGATTTTATTGCATTTTATGAATGCATGTTAATGATGTAAAACGTTCATGGCAAAACTCTTTTTATATAAACAAATCATTTTATATAAATCATGTTTTTTCACGTGATGACGGGAAGCTTTTAGTTCAGTCTTTCTTGTCAGTAATCACTTTAGAACTCATCATTGTAAACTTTCAGGCAGTAGGTTGGCCATCCCTGGCCGCTATAGAGAACACAGCACTTATGAATTTATCAGTTTTATTAATTTATTAAGTCATATTTATTTATGAACTTGTGGTATGATCAATTTGTATGATGTCTTTGGTTGGTGTATTGTGTATTTTATTTTTGCCTTTTTAGTTTGGTGTATTGTGTATTTTATTTTTGCTTTGTAGCCTGGGCACCCAGGGCCAGCCAGTCTGGCAATAAAGGCAATCGCCCAGGGCCCCAGAACGGTTATGGGCCCCTGCTATCTGCGCGCAAGAAAACCAAAATTATTCTATTGTTACTGTTACGTCCCCTACTCAGATGTAATAATAAAGGTGTAATAACTAGGGGGGAGAGGGGAACGCAACAGCCTGTGTCTAGACCCACCGGGCCGATGTAACAAGACAGTACTAGGTGATGGAGTGCTGTATGGAACCAGGCAGGGAAAACCAAAGATAACGTTCGTCACTAAAAAATGATTTATTACCACCCACAACAAATGACAATGAACAGAAACACCACAAGACGACAAAACCACAAAGGGGGAAATAAATGAATTAACAGAGGGCAGGAGATAAGGGACCTAGGGAGAAGGACTGAACGGTGCCACTAAGAAGCACAGCCCTACCTTCCCTACACCTCTACCCTATAGACCCTAACAATATCTAACTGAAAACAGAACTAGAGGCCCTAACTAGCTATCTATCTAAGCCTAAACCGGAACCTTACCTACCTGCTACAAAAAGACGTGGCAGCCGCTCACTCTTACCTAGTGTGTTTAACAGAGGGTTACCTACGTGGTGAAAATGTATACCCCAGGGTATCTTACCTAAAGCCCTTCTCCCAGGAGCGGAAGAACACAAGGGGAGATAACAAATCACAGTAAACCCAAACACAACTAGAACTAAGGCAGGTAGGTTGTCAAACAGAAGTACACAAACAGTAGGCTTTAAGAAAACTAAGGTCAATCAACATCACAGACAACATACCCCTCTGTCTCCCTCTAACAAACAGGGAACACAGACACACATATATATGGGGAAGGCCGCCTGCTGATTGGGCAGGAGATGATTGGGGAGTTGATTGCTGATGGCAGCCAGGTGGTAGCAGTGGCAGCCAGGAGGATGGCAGGAGACAATGATTGACAGGACGAATGACAAGGGAAGGTGCACACAGCATGGACAGACACCTGGGGGACACAAACATGAACAGTAACAAAGCACAGGACAGACACAATACGTAACAGTTACTTAGGCTATATCATACACACGCAGCAAAAACATTCACAGAAACCTTCGATTTGTGACTTTACAATTTGAGCACAGGCAAATAATGAGATTTTTTAAATTTGGTCTAAATTAATTAGACAAAAAGTAAATATTGTATTCTCTCCCAGACCTGACCACAGCTACTGACTGTGTGTGCTCCTGGTTCATTTTGGCCTCTTGCCTTTATTCTTGTTTGTTTGCATTAAATATGAATATCATAAGCGCCAAAAATCCCATGCTACTCCAGTACATATACAAATAAATATTTTTTGAAATCTGAAACATTAGTAAATCAGAATGATAATGAGTGTGTTGTCTAGTGTGCTTACAGACCGTGAGGAAGCCCTGTGTGCTACCTACTACTCCACTACATATACAGGACTGGATAGAATAGAGAATTGTTACGTCCCCTACTAAGATGTAATAGGCTACTAGCGTAATAAAGGTGTAATAACTAGGGGGGGGGGGGGGATGCAACAGCCTGTGTCTAGACCCACTGGGCCGATGTAACTAGACGGTAATCGTGAATGTGGTGCTGTTCGGAAACCAGTTGGCAGAGTATATGACCAGATCGTCTAGAGTGCAGTTAGGTACACCAACTAAGACTGTGTTAACCAGGTGCTGGAAAGTGGCTGGAGCGTTACACATGCCAAACGCCATCACTGTGTAGCCTACTGGAGGAAGTTATCTGGAGTGACAAAGGCTGATATCTCTGAAGCCTGAGCTGTTAATGGGACCTATCAATAACCCTTTAGCAAATAAAGTTTACTGACAAAGGTTGCATTACCAATAGTATCTACAGTCATCTATGCGGGGTAAGGTGTAAGAGTCGGGTGTGGTAACGGCATTCACCTTACGATAATCTGTAACCTGCTTGTAGGCCTACCATCTAGTTTGGGAATCAGTAAACAGGGGTTTCTCCCAAAGTGTACTGGGAATGGCTAAACCATGTTCCAACAAATAACCCAGTGAGCATTTTTCAGTTGAAAAGACGTTTAAAAAACGACTATCATCAATATTGAAAAAATATTGAAAATAGTATTTCACTTTGTACTTTTGAACCAGTTTTGCATGTAATTTCACTGGGTTACCATAAACCATATTTTAAACAACTTTTCAACTGAAAAATGCAACTGTAAAAGTAATTCTGGTTATAGGATTACAGCCAACCAGCAGCACATCACACACACAGTCATATTAACACTAACAGTTTCTACTGGGACAAAAACACCATGTGACACAGGCTACAATTTATTTTTATTTCTTTGACCAAATATGGAACCAACACACAATTATGCAAAACAGCAAACACACAATTATGCATGTGATGTGGCCTCAGTTCACATCCAGACAGGCTCTAACAGAGAAGGGGGATGTAACAGGGCAGAACAGGGGCCAAAAAAGTAATCTGTATCATGTGTGTGTGTGTGTGTGTGTGTGTGCGCACACTCCTGGGTGTGGCCTAGAACGACCACCTTCCCCAGGGCAAAACATTTCCTTGAGAAAGGATGAGGAACATGAAAACATATTTGCCCTTAAATAAAAAAAAAAAAAAAAAGCATTAATCTGTTGGGGCTGTGGTCAAAGCTACCCTCACCAGACCTCCCAGGAGCCTGCTGGAGGTGGTCCGCCATGGCGTTACATTACATTACAGTCATTTAGCAGACGCTTTTATTCAAAGCGACTAACAATTGGTAAATGGTAAATGGACTGCACTTATATAGCGCTTTTCCACCTTAGCGGCACTCAAAGCGTTTTACAATGGCCTCTCATTCACCCATTCACACACACATTCACACACCAATGGCGGTAGCTGCCATGCAAGGCGCTAACCTGCTCATTGGGAGCAATTTTGGGTTAGGTGTCTTGCTCAAGGACACTTCGACATGTGGACAGTCGGAGCTGGGATTCAAACCACTGACCCTTCGATCATTGAACGACCCGCTCTACCAACTGAGCTACAGCCGCCCCAATAATTGCATTTAATGTAGTAAAACTCTACTCTAGGACTCTGCTGTCCTGACGTCAATGGGTAGTTCATTCCACCACTGTGGGGCCAGGACAAAGAAGAGCCGTGACCGTGTCGATCGACCGCAGGGGCCTCGGAGTGACGGGTCAACTAGTCCCCCCGAGGTAGCAGAGCGTAGCAGTCGGGAGGGGGTTTAGGGTTTGACCATGGCCTGGAGGTAGGAGGGGGCTGTCATTGCCCTGTAGAGCTAGCGCCAGAGTTTTAAACTGGATGCAAGCCGCTACAGGGAGCCAGTTTAGAGAACGGAGGAGGGAAGTTGTGTGGGAGAACTTGGGATGGTTGAACACCAAGCGAGCAGCAGCTTTCTGGACAAGTTCCAGAGGTTTAATGGCTGACGCCGGGGCCCCAGCATGGAGGGAGTTGCAGTAGTCCAGGCGGGAGATGACCAGGGCCTGGATGAGTACCTGTGCTGTTTCATCAGTGAGGAAAGGGCGAATCCTGATGTTGTAGAGCATGAATCTGCAGGAGCGTGTGACGGATGTGATAAGTGCGGAGAACGACAGTTGGTCATCCAGGGTCACACCCAGATTCCTTGCAGTCCGAGTCGGGGTCACCACTGGGTCTTCAATGTGATGGCCATGTCCCGGTGCTGGCAGCCCTTCCCGGGAGGAACAACAGCTCAGTCTTGTCCAGATTGAGCTTAAGGTGATGTGTCGTCATCCACTCCGAGATGTTAGCCAAGCACCCAGCTACAGCGTTGTATATTTCCAGGCTCTTTCGCTGTTGCGTTGGACTTCATGAAGACCTCTATAATATTAGGGGAATAAAATAATCAAGTATATTATACCATGAAGTGAGAGGCTTTGACAGTACAACCAGTCATTAAATTAAATATTGGTGAATATATATTACCTTTAACCCCAGAGTACAGCAACATTGCTGTGAAGGCCCTTTTTTTCTTCTTTCATATTGAAATTGGACATCAATTTCTTGGTGAAGAATCTGTAAATTAGAAAATGTAGTGTCAGAGGAGAGAGAGAGGAGAGAGAGAGAGGAGGAGAGAGAGAGAGAAGAGAGAGAGAGATATATAAAGCTAGAGGAGAGAGAAGAGGAGACAGACAAGTGTCATACACTACAACCACACAGTCAAAGAATAAGACACTACTCCCAACATTCCCTGGTGTACATACAAGGCAAACTCCTCACGCAGTCATCGCCGATACTGTTTCATGGTGTTCAGGTAGCAGGGCAGGGGCTCCCACACAGACACCTGCTCAGAGGTGCAGAAATAAAGACAGAGGAAGATAAATTAAAAAGGATATAAGTTGTATTTCTCTGATGTGGCTGGTGGGGAAGGCCTTTTTTTTTTTCTTTAACTCTGGGCTCAACCACAGACTAACTTTACTGTGGTCCTTTGATTTATGTCTTCATAAAACCTAGTATCTACAACTGAAGATGATCTCATGCAGTCAAGTCTAACATGACTGCTCATCCCTTTCTATGGAGTCAAAATGAGGCCAGAAAGCATTGTAAACGTAAGTGAAGTATTGTAAACGTAAGTGAGGTATTGTAAACAAAAATATATGAATTGTAAATGTAAGTGAAGTATTGTAAACTTAAGTGAAGTATTGTAAACAAAAAATATATAAATTATTACTTAATTATTAAAAAATAAAATAAAAATTGCATTTACAATACTTTTTTGTGTTTACAAAACCTTTTCTGCATTTACAAAACTTTTCTGCCTTTACAATACTTTTTCTGCGTTTACAAAACTTTCTTGCGCTGCAAAACATTCTGGCCTCTCTTTGACGTGGGGGCGGGGTTAGATGAGTGGCGTGTCCAGAGAGGAAGAGGCGGGGTTTTGGGATGCCCACCGCCATATATAAATCAAAACCATAGAAGAAGTCCAAAAAACGTTGAGCAGCGCTCATATGGCGGTGGGCATCCCGAAACTCCGCCTCTTCCTCTCTGGACACGCCACTCATCTAACCCCGCCCCCACGTCAAAGAGAGGCCAGAATGTTTTGCAGCGCAAGAAAGTTTTGTAAACGCAGAAAAAGTATTGTAAAGGCAGAAAAGTTTTGTAAATGCAGAAAAGGTTTTGTAAACGCAAAAAAGTATTGTAAATGCAATTTTTATTTTATTTTTTAATAATTAAGTAATAATTTATATATTTTTTGTTTAAAATACTTCACTTACGTTTACAATACTTCACTTACGTTTACAATACTTCACTTACGTTTACAATTCATATGTTTTTGTTTACAATACTTCACTTACGTTTACAATGCTTTCTGGCCTCATTTTGACTCCATACCTTTCCTCTTAACTAGAGACATCAGGAGAATTTATTTACGAAAAAGAACATACATCTCCTTCAAACATTACAATATATGGGTGCGTACCTTCAGTCCGACCACCCAATAATCCGACTACTCATAATTCCGACTACCAAATATTCCGACCATAGGTCCCCATCATTTTAGACCCATTGGTCCGACTACCCGTTCGTCCAACTAAAGTTATCCCGGTATTTCGACCACCAATAAGTCCGACTTCACTTCCCGATATCCCATCTAGCAATATTGTAGGCTATGACATCAAAATTTCAGCTTCTCTTTTACAGGCGCAGCAAGTTCAGCAGGCTGCACACGTCTAGTTCGTGTTTAGAAACTATAGCCTATATTGTATCGCTAAGTCAACTTTGCTGCCTTGTCTTGATCCAAATGACACGCCTAGGTAGCCTTAGCCCCGATGTGACCCCAGAGATACGCTGTCGCTCCTCTAATCTGGGGTCACGTATATAAGGATATAGAAAAAGGTGACCGGAATAGTCCGGCGAATTTCAAATCTGACGCTCACCATGCATTCCTGTAGATGTCATGTCGGGGCCTTGTTGGTTCGTTTATAGGTGAAAAACCACTGTTATAGCCTATTTTTCACCCACTGATCCATCGTTTCAGGGTTTTCTGGTTCTTCTTCTACGCTCTACTGGAAATAGTGCACGCTCTGTGGGATACGTCACAGTGCTGCCACCAATCGGGGAATTAATATAATAATTATATTAATAGTAATCTTTTTTTGCCCAGGGGTATCCAAGGGGCCCCAAACCCATATCCTGCTTAGGGCCCCCAGATGGACAGGGCCGGCCCTGTCCAACACTAAATTCCAACTCAACTTTGCACATTAGAACATAGGCTATTAATTCAGTCAGGATGCTCTTATAATGCATTTATGGGTGCATAAAGTCTGAGGCTTGTCTATTTTTCAGTTTCATGTTCATCGCGCAGCATTTATGTGCATTATTGGAAACACGTGCGTCTTCTCGAATAGGCTATTGTTCTCATAAAGCACGAAAAGGTCTTCATTCAGATAGTATGAAACATGACTATCTGACATGAAAGTATGGGATTAGAATCATGCCATAATTCGAAACTGAAAAAAAACGATGTGAAAGGTTGTAAGTCAGTGTTTGAATGCTTGAACACGGTTTTGCAAGACTGAAAATACGTTTTGAAGGCTTGCACAATGTTTTGATAGGTTGAAAATAAAATTAGAATCTCTGAAAATGTTGTTTTGTATTTGAGTTTTCCTTTTTCACAGCTGCAACACTCATTTTTCAACCATTCAAAGTCACTTTTTCTGAGATTTGGTCACACACTTGCAAGGTTGCGAGTCATGTCATTTCTGGCAGCGTTCTTCCGCAGACGGTTTTGAAAAAAACGGTGGACTTGAAACTCCACAGCAGCGGTCTGAAAATTATGTGACAGTAGGGGGCGCTGTTGCACATGTTCTGCATGGATGGCTTAGCTGCATGGATGTAGCTTAGCCATGGAGGTATAATATAACGAGCTTAGCTGGCCTACCTCGCGGTACCATGCGCTTCCATGGCAGGATAATAGGAGAGTTACTAAGTGCAAAATACGACGGGATGCAAAATGACTACTGCAAAATACGACCGGATGTAGTAGGACATCCTGGTATTTTTGCCATACTGCATGTGGCATAGGCTACTATGTATTGGGACATACTATTCTGTTTTGGCATACTATATAGTAGGGTAGTATGCGATTCAGAACGCAGCCACAATCTTCAATGGTGGATGCATGGAGATTGCAGGGAGGTCACTGCCCCCGACCTGACCGTAACAGAATATTCCATCATTCTGCGCTTTAGTGTTTTTAGGGAGTTTTGTTCCAGTCCAGCCCTGCAAATTGAACATTCATGTGCACGTAGGCTACAGCAAGTATTTCATGCCACAATGTTTTGCATTTTTACATCAGGTATAATAATATTATGTTTGTACTTCGTAATGACATGAGAAAGTAGTCCCGGGCTGCTGGAGCAGTTGCTCAGTTATGAAACTGTCCCGTCGTGCTCCAGCTCTGAAAAGGGGGCGTCGTCACCAACACTGGTTCATTCATGCAGACGTGCGAGGCTGAAGAGCTGTTGTTTATCAGCACCACAAACGCGTTTAATTAATCCTTTTCGTAGAATAATCGTTTTATTCCAAGACGATGACTTCAAAGGAATCGGAGGCATCATATAGTGCCTTGCTTTACTTGATTTATCAGCATTTAAAGGAGAACGGTTACGAGAAGGCTGCGAAAGGTCTGAAAAAACATGTTACCCAGGTAAATGTTTTGATCAAAATCAACCGACTTTTAGAGCCTTAAGCCTCTTCGAAGTGAATTCACTTCTCCATGGTAATTTGATAATTTGATCACCTTTATAAAACGAGCTCTTGCCCCTTAATGAAGTAAGAACTGTTGTGTTGTAATATCGACTCAATTATGTACAACCTTTTAATCGGAATAATTGAAAAATGGACAATTCAATGCAAAAGAGCAGGGTACCAGTTTTTACTGCGAGGTCCGCAGGGCCGTGTTCTCCGTGTACATGTAAAGAACATTATGTAACAGGCGAACACATGGCAGCGAAACGTCCTTCTCAACTCTGGCGAAAGGCAGGGATTCCCAGCTTGCACGTGTTGTTCATCTGAATAAATATATGTATGAATGCATTGCGTGATCATTTGAATAATTTGGACATGGTTATAACATGAATGATATCATGTCAATGTTTAGTAGAGTTGTGTAGAGTTGACGGTAGCCTGTTCTCTTGCTTCCCCGCAGTTGGAGTCTCCAGAGAAGAGTGACTCTCTCCATGATATCTACACTACCTGGGCCAAGTAAGGACAGTCCTGATCAATAGCCTACACGACATAGGACACATCCTCAAATAAATTATTCAATAAAATTCGGAATCTTTATTTTATTAGAAAGTATCTTTCTCATGTTGCAGTGTTACAAAAAGTTGCATGAAGAATTTTCTCTCATGCTTTGGCTTTGTGGGTTTGTGTGTGTGTGTGCATGTCTGTCTGTGTGTGCGCACGTTCACGTGCACGTGTGTATGACTGTGTGTATGTCCGTCTGTGTGTGTGCGCGCGCTCATTTCACTGTGATGTCCCAGGATCTCAGAGATGAGCCCGGTGGCCAAGCAGGAACCAGAGGTGGACTCCACCACTCTGAAGAAGACCATCAAGACTGATCCCTCTGACACCAAAGAAGAAGACACCACCTGTCATGACATCAAAGAAGATGTAGATGCCAAGCCAGTCATAGGTGGGTTACTGTAAACATCCAGCCATGGATCTCAGTCTTCAGCCAGCAAACGGAAACGGACTCCAGACCGACCGGGTGTCCTAGAATCTAGATGAAGGACCAGGATAGGGCCTAGATGAAGCGCAGTGCCAGCTTCATCACATCACTTGTGATTTACAAAAGGATTTTAGTATTATTGACCCTATCTGAACTGCTGTTTCCCCAGACCCCCCCACCACGGCCCCCCCAGGAAAGACCAGCGAGGAGGAGGAGGAGGAGGCCCTCAAGACAGAGGTGGGGAGGAAGGTAGTTCATGTAGTGGTACAGATTGACGGCTCAGTTCTAGTTCTATAGCTTCTGTGTTGGAGGGGTCTGATAGTATGGTGCTGATCTTTGTCTCTCTCTTTCTCTCACTTTCTCTCTCTCTCTCTCTCTCTCTCTCTCTCTCTCTCTCCCTCTCCCTCTCCCTCTCTCTCCCGTCGACCACAGACACCAGCCACCAACGCCACAGTGGCAGAACCGACAGAGCCCAGCTGCCCCACCCCCGTCCAACCAGCACGCAGCTCCGACCATGACAGCCAATCAGAGATTAAGGAGGAGCTAGCCCTGACCCAGGTGAGGCAGTCAGGTCACAGAGGTGCACAGGTGAAGGTTTGTGGTAGATCTATGATTGGTGGAGAGGAGGGGATTCCCTAAGCCAATGACTACAGAGAGTTCTGATGTGTATGATATACATGCTAATACAATATACTACTACCATTCAGTATGATATATACATGCTAATACAATACCCTACTATGCAATTCACTATAATATACTGGTACATGTTTATACAATATACTAGTATGCTAGTGAGTATACTATACATGGTAATACAACTTGCTACACAGTATGATATACAAGTTATACAATATGCTAGTATGCTTTTCAATTTGCTGTTCTGCTAATACAGTGTGCTAGTGTGCTATTCAGTATGATATACACGGTATACAGCATGCTAGTATGCAAGTAGAAAGCAGCTCTGTCTGGCAATCAGCAGCTGCAGTCACCCCAGCCCCCTCCAGCTGCCCCTCCCCCAGCTTCCTGGGCTCCTGCCTCCCCCACCGTCAGTCTCCATTCCACCCTCTGACCTTTGACCCCCCCCCCAGCCTAGCTATGCCGGCTCCTGCCACCCCACCCCCAGCTGGGAAGGAAGCTGCTGAACAGGAAGGCCCAGTGAAGTGTCCAGTGCCTAGGGTCCAGGGTCTTCATTCCTTTGTGTTGTGGTGTGTCCCTGCGTTCCAGATTCCTGCTGAAGCTGTGAAGACCACTCCCAATAAGACCCCAGCTCCTCCCAGTAAGACCAGTAAGAAGGAGAGCTCAGACAGCGACAGTGAGGAGGAGGAGACCCCTGGACAGGTGAGTCTGTCCTGCTGGCTAATGGTCACATCTCCCTGGGTGTTGGTCAGAGGCTGGAATCTGACTAGCAACCATACTATGAGGTGGTGTAGCTGTCCAAAGCATTTCTTATGTAAGATCATGTAAGGTCATGTGCGTTGGCAAGTCGGAGGACCTGAGATCGAGCCCAGTGAGGGTGGACTGAGGTAATACTGATGATTGACACCTGTGATACACACACATATGCCTAACCCTAACCCTAGCCCATAAGGACTTTTACAATGAAAATGAGAATAAATTATGTAATGTTCAACAACATATTAAGCAAAACATATACATTGCATGTATCAATCAAGGATGAGGTAATTCCAATTCAGAGTTGTTTGCAGTGAGTTCCCAGTGTTAGACTGGGTACATTTTCAAAAAATCTCAACTCCAAAGGCAAACTGTTAATTTATGACACGATTACAATTACACATTTTTGGGGGTTTTGAGGGGTGCTGAATTAAAATTTGCTGTATGCCCAGGTCAGAAATGGCAAATGAAATGTGCTTTTGGTAGGTTTTCATATGGGGAATCCAATGTCATATTCTGATTTTGAGATCACGTGTGAATGTATTGCAAAATGGTTGTCTTTACTGAAGATCCAGAAGCATGTTGATCCTCCTAGGTGTATGGTTTCCTTCATTTGTTTTTCAAATATGTATTTGCATACAACAGAGTTGAGTTCAATACCCCTACAAACCTTGTCAAGATTCAATCAGATCAATCAAAGCTTTATTTGTATAGCGCATTTCATACCCAGAGGCAACACAATGCACTTTACAGAGAACAAGGGAGGTGGGCATACAACCCACTCTACATATTCCAGAGGGAAGCAAAAAAACAGTAATCACCCGGGGGCCAGATAAGTGAGCTGTAAAAAATCTTCCCTGACCCCTCTCAACAAGGCGATCGAGCAAGCTCCAGGAGTATGTTTGTCTATCGGCTAAGAACATTTATAAAGCAATACATTACATTAAATTACATTTCAGAGAAAGAGAGGCTAAAAGCATCATAGGAGAGAGAACATTCTACGGACATGCTACGACATCCACAGCAGACACGGGGGTATCTATCGGACTCCGGGAGGTCTGCTGGTGACAGTGGGGCATCCACTTGACCTGGTTAGAAGATAGGAGGGAGAGAGAGAGGCACTAGGGAGAGGGAAAGCAGAACAGGGTTAGTAGCGCATAGAGCCATACAGACCACACAGATATTGAAACGGGCAACCTGGGGCAAGCTCCTGGAATATATTTGTCTAATGGCTAAGAACATTTAAAGAACAATAAATTACATTAAATTAAATTTTCAGAGCAGATTCAAGATCAATTTTAATGTTCCACGAATGGAAAATTAGTCTTGGGCTTTCCCCCATGCTGCAGCCTTAAAAAGACAAGCATTTCCATATACAAATAGAAATGTGTTCATTACTGTCCTAGTTGGGCACCCATACAAACATGAGACAATTCAAATACAATACACCATGCAAATAGGCCAATAATGCAACAGTATTCCTATAAGGACCATAAATATCCTGGTCAGCCCTGGTCTTGGGAGGCTGCAGTAGTCCAGGTGTGAGATGACCAGGGTCTGGATGAGCACCTGCACATTTTCATCAGTGAGGAAAGGGTCAATCATCCTGATCTTGTAGAGCAGGAATCTGCAGGTGCGTGGAACCATTCCAATATTTGTCGAGAACGACCAGTTGGTCCAGGGTCACACCCAGTTGGTCCAGGGTCACACCCAGTTTCTTTGCAGTCCAAGTTGGCATCACCTCTGTGTCGTCATGGTGATGGCCAGGTCGCGGTGCGGGCAGCCCTTCCCCGGGAGGAACAGCAGCTCAGTCTTGTCCAGGCTGAGCTTCCGGTGGTTTGTCGCCATCCACTTGTGTGTCAGAGGGGGGAAATGACAGGACCAGCTAGAGGTCATCAGCATAACGATGGTAGGAGAAGCCATGCGAATGATAGAACCCAGAGATGATGTGTACAGGGGAAACGGAGGACCCAGAAGTGATCCTTGTGGAACACCTGTAGTCTTAGTATGGCCACTGAACAGAGACACTAGGTCATGCACAAAAGACTCCAAGCCACCAACCTCAGATGCAGCAAAATGTCACATCATGTGTTCACACAATCAAGAAATTGTCTGGAACCAAGCTCACTGCCACATCCTGTTCTTCCTCCAGTGAAATGGGATATGAGTTAGTCACACCTACTCTCTCTGCCATCTATGCCAGAGGCCTGAAGGGACACCAGCCTGTGAGGCTGTTCAAAGGGCTGCCTCAGGCAACGCTGCAGCTGCAGGGAAATATGCATAGAATCCATGGAGGAGTGCAACTGTAGGAAACTGTTCATGTGTGCATCTATCTACCTGTACACACTATTAAATTAATCAAATCAACCATTTTTGCAATAAATATTTCAAGAAATTTCTTCACCTTTAATTTAAAAACAATGTATCAATGTATTCCCCATATATGAAAACACAGGACGGGCTCACCCATAAACCCTGAAGGCATATTCTGTTAATTGATGGTATATTGATGGTATTTGTAGGGGTACTGAACTCAACTCTGTTGTATGCAAATACATATTTGAAAAACTAACTAAGGAAATTATACACCTACAGGTGGGAGGATCAGTTCTGGATCTTATGTGGTTGATGAATTATTCACTATTAACTATTGTCACTAAAGACAACCATTTTTGCAATATATATATACTGTATATGAGTTTGAAGCAGTTTCTTCACATGTGATCTCAAATCAGAATATGGCATTGGATTCCCCATATATGAACCTACAAAAGCACATTTTATTCAAGTTCCCACCTTGTTTAGTCAAAAAGATATGTACCTAAATAAATTTCAGCCCAGTGGTGGCGTTGGCCGTATTAGGCATTATCGGACATTTCTGAGCTGTGCATACAGTAAATTTGAGCTCAGCACCCCTCAATACCCCTATAATCATATTTGCCATAAATTAAGACAATTTGCCTTCATCACTTTAAATAAGCCCATTTTCAGAAGTTCTGCCTAGTCTTCTGTTTGTTCCAGAGCAGATGTCCGTCTGGGCTGGCTGAACCTCCCGTGTAAAGACTCCCTAAAGTCATACTTCTCCAATTATTTTGTATTTTTGATATTATTTATATTCTGTTTTCGTGCTCCTTCATTTTCCCCCTAATTCTTTTTTTGTTTGAACTTAATTTATGTGGTAAAAGTGACAATCTTATGTTGAACCTGCTGACTGACCACACCTTATTATTTTTTCCCGTTGGGAAACCCTGTAGCGATGAAGCAGGGGCTCATCATACCTATGGTAGCTCACCTGGTATACATGCCTGTTTTTGGCCTTCTCTCCCTTTTTGGCCTGTGTGCGTCTTTAATTTTACATGAGTTACCTTATTTCATTCCTTGAATGGCCATTTGGGTTGTTGGCTTTGTAATTTTAATGGAATTGTTTTCTGGTGCTTTATTGTGGCAGCCATACTATGAATGCACATGTGCCTTTACTTGTTTGATGCCACACGGACATGTGGATAGCTGAGTCGGTTTCTGCTAGATTTGAGGTATTTGATTGTTTAATCACTGTTTGTCTCTTTGCACAATCCATGTGCCATATCATGCTGCACATGTTAGCATAGGCTGCCTTTATTAGTTGTATGAATACTGACATTAACTAATATATTTAACAGATTCATTATGATTATTGGCATATGGCGATCCTTGAATGATGGGAAATATTTCACCATGGGTCATCGAACCTGGCTCTCTGTGACCTCACTCCTTCCCAGTGATGTCATCTTACCAATACCTCACACCCGCTCCACCCACAACCATGTACACCAGACAGTTTCTTCACCTCCAGACACACACTCTCACACACACACACACACTGTACACACTCACTCACACACTGTACACACTCACTCACACACACACACACAGCCACGGAAGGACATTTCTGGAGTCCAGTCACTGTGATAATGGGTGTCTAGTCCCCAGCCTCCCGTAGCTGTATCTGTCTCCCTCTCTCAGCAGGCCCCAGCCGTGTGTGTTTGGCTGGGTGCTTCTGTTAGACTGCTCTTTGTTCTGACCCACTGGACTGTGGTGGTTCCTAGGCTGTTTGGACAGAGCCTGGCCCTTGCTGGCTGTACAGGACTGACCCGCTCCCTCTGACCGGTCTGGTTCTCATAGCTGCAGTCCCGGACACAGACTGGACCCTAGATTAGGCCTCAAAAACCTCTGGATTAGGCCTATTCCTGGATTAACAGTGACTCTCACTGTGGATTAACAGTAATTCTCACTGTGGATTAACAATGAACCCCCCACCCCCAGAAAGCCCCAGCCAAGACCCCGCCCATCTCCAAGGCTGGACCAGTGAAAACTCCTGAACCAGCCACGGCCAAGCCCTCCAAGACAGATGACTCCTCTGACAGCCAATCAGAAAGCGAGGAGGAGGTGAGTTGAATAATGACTAAATGGACATCAACTGTGTTATATTCATAATAGTAAAGAAAATATCTGCATACTTAAGTCAATGTAAATTTCAGATATGTATTTCTAAGCTTGTGGTTGACCTTCGCCAGAGTAAAGCCTTACCAAGCACCACACAAGACTAGACTCTAGTTGCATGATACTGGTGTGTGCTGAATTCTTGAGTGTATATCACCAAAAGATATGGAATGGTAGCACATCTCAATTTCCAGTCAAGGAGGACAAAAATACAAAAATTCAATTTATTTATTGGCTCACCACAATAGAAACACACTGACGCGTTTCTTCATAGAGCCATCTTCAGAGCGTTTGAACATACAGGTTCAATTCTGCATTATACAAGGGCAGGGTTAGTACACAGCTGGGAGATGGACCCAATTATTTAGGGACCAATCACCTTTCTTCTCTTTTCTTATTACATTACATTAGTCATTTACTGTAGCAGACGCTTTTATCCAAAGCCACTTAGAATAATTGCATTTAACATAGGAAGTAGGGCTGCACGATTGACAAAAAATAATAATTGCGATTATTTGCTTCAAAATTGTAATTGCGATTAATAATTGCGATTCATATGTAATATATAGCCCAATATTAATATATAATAACCAAAATGCTCCCAAATCACGGACATTGATCCCTTTCTTGCTACTAACTCACTGACCTTGTTTTCGCTCATTTTTTCACTACTCACGGCTGCAGGTACTCTTGTGACACTGGTTTTGACCTACTGCTATCTGTCTTCTCAGTGAAATTGTTGCGCACAGCGCACTCAGCGGGAACGCATGTGATTGGTCAGACAGCATAAGCGCCTGTGATTCGACCGTGTAATCCTAGCACACTCAATTCAAAGAAAAATTATTAATCACATTAATTGCGGCCTTTTGCGATTAATTAATCCCGGAGGTCATAATCGCGATTTCGATTAATTCACGATTAATTGTGCAGCCCAAATAGGAAGTCAGTGTACTACTACTCACCAGAACTCACAAGTGTATCTCCTTTCTAAACAAGTGGCTAAGAGCATTATCTAGTGTTATGTGCAAGAGTAGAGAACTAAAAATACCATAGGTGCTAGAGAGGATCCTGGTAGTACTTCTTAAAGAGGTGAGTTTTGACTGCTGTCCTGACGTCAGTGGGCGGTTAATTCCACCACTGTGGCGCAGTTAAACACCAGGTAGACGGCAGATTCCTTGACAAGCTCCAGAGATTTGGAGGCCGATGCCAATCTCATGGTTCTAGCTACAAGGACTAACCACAATATTTCCGTTTTTGGGCCATCACTACTAGGACTATATACGATACAGCAATAAGGACCAGTTGTAGTCATTATTAAGTCAATTTCATTGGTGTCATAGTATTGAGTGTATATATACAGAATGTTTCTTTCTTCTGGGCCAGTTTTTTCAGAATATCACCTCCTCTTGTAGGCATCCTAACTTTCTAAAAGTTAAACTTTCTTTAAATTCCACATAATTTCAATGAAGAGGGTGAACCATTATTTGCTTCAGCATATTGCCTGTACGGATAGCAGTTGTGTGTTCAGATATTCTTTGTTTAAGAGGCTGTTTAGTTTTTCCAACGTAAGCTAGACCACAGGGACACCATGTGAGTAGATTTACAGTTTATTCATTCAGTTTATATATTCTTGATGTGTATGTGTGGTCTTTTAGACTCCTCCTAAAGCTGTGAAGCCCCCCAGTAAACCCACCACCCCAGCTCCCCCCAGTAAGACCAGCAAGGTGGCGGCCAGTAAGGAGAGCTCAGACAGTGAGGAGGAGGAGGAGGAAACCAAACCTGCACCCAAGACCCCCCCAGCCAAAGCCCCCGCCCAGGAGAGCAGCTCAGACTCCTCTGATGAGGCTCCCGCCAAGAAGACCCCAGCTAAAGCCCCCCCCAGCCAGGCTAAAGCTCAACTCAAGGCCCCTGCTCCCGCCAAGAAGGCCGCCAGCTCCAGTGAGGAGAGCACTGATGAGTCTGAGAGCGAGGAGGACAAACCTGTCAAGGTCGGTTCATCTGGTTCAGTAATAATAATAATAATTATTATTATTATAATAATTAGAAAGTACATTTCCTGGAGAAAATGTGAGGTGGGCTAGCTGCTGCAGCTGTATGTAACAGTTACTGCTAGAACTACTACGTACCGGGCAATCTCCATGCACCCACCGGCGAAGACCGTGGCTGGGGCTGAATTGTGGGGTCCGTGGCGTGGACAGTGGCGTGGTGGCGAGACTCCGCCCCCTCAAGTCAGAGCAGGTCGGGAGCAGTGCAATGACCAGTCGGGGACGGTGTACCCCTCTCCGGGCTACCCACCAGCCCCCACCGGTGAAGACCGTGTGTCTCTAGCCCACTCAGGGGCTGAGTTGTGGGGCCCATGGCGTGGATAGTAGCGTGGTGACGAGACTCCGCCCCCTCAGGTCAGAGCCAGTCGGGGACACTGTAGCCCTCTCTGGGCCACCCACCTGGCCCCACTGGTGAAGACTGTGTGTCTCTAGCCCACTCAGGGGCTGAGTTGTGGGACCCGTGGTGTGGATAGTGGCATGGTGGTGAGACTCTGCCCCCTCAGATAACTGTGGGTCGAGAGCAGTGCAGTGACCTCTGGGCAATCTCCATGAGCCCACCGGCGAAGACATTGTGTGTCTAGCTCACTCAGAGGCCGAGTTGAGGGGTCCGTGGCGTGTTTAGTGGCGTGATGGCGAGACTCCGCCCCCTCATGTCATAGCAGGTCGGGGACAGTGTAGCCCTCACTGGGCCATCCACCTGCCCTCATCAGTGAAGACCGTGTGTCTCTACCATCCTCAGGGGCTGAGTTGTGTGGTCTGTGGTGTGATGCGACCACTGTAGTCATAAAAGTGTGCCTGTACCTTTAAAGCCTATTTTTTGTCTCATGGCTCACGGCTCATAGCTCTGTGCATTTATACTCAATGAGCCGTCAGCCGTGCCCTGCTGTGTCCATGTGATGCTATGTTGTTACCAAACAAAAAAATGTTTCTCATCTCCTAGCAACACAGAACGCTTCGTCTCTCCAGGCCAGTCAACCAATCGAATATGTGCGACATATAATGAGTGTGAGCCGCTAGAAATTTGAGGTGGTACGAGCCAAGCGGCTCACAGCCTGCGAGACGTTCCAAATGCCGTCAATGAGCCAAAAATGTGGCTCACGGCTCACGAAGTATAAATTAGGCTTAAAGGAGAATGCTAGTTTTTGACAACCTGGACCTTATTTACGGCATATTATAAGACGTTTGATTCACCGAGTTAACTTTGGTGTAATTCGGAGGCCTGTAGAAGAAATTTAAAATCCAGCGCGAGCCAAGTATATCCATGTAATGGCGGCGGACGGGGCACTGAGAATGCAGCTTCTAAAAGATCTATTTTCTGCCTCGAAACAGTTGTTTTCATCAATCTGTCTTTATGAATCGCTAGTTGTGCTTACATAGAGCGAGGGCTTGTTGTGGTTTTTCACATGCCTCTGTAATATGATCTTTAGAAACGTCTTTAGAAACTAAATAGCTTCCCCACTTTCTCCAGCACGCATGTGCACAGCATGCTGGAGCAATGGTTGCGCGCTGTGCGCATGCGTGCCGGAGCAAGTGGGGAAGCTATTTCGTTTCTAAAGACGTATTGCTGTTGGACAAAACATTAGGTTTGGAGAGAAAGTGTTTGAGATGGAGAAGTCTGAAAAACGTGTGTCCCGGCACACTGAGGCCACGCCCCTTCTTCCACGATATCCAGTCTGGGAAACACCCACCTGAGCAGTTGCACGTGTGTCTCCAGCTGCTGTGTATTTCTCTCACAGAAACCCCAGGCTAGCGCAGAACCTCCCGAGGCTACGGAGACGCCTGCATCAGAGGCACCTGTCAGTCAAGCCAAGGCCCCGCCCCCCGCCGGCCAGGAGGAGGGTGGAGAGGAAGAGGACGGTCCAACGGTCGGTGCCGTATGTAGTTCATAGATTAGATTTGTGAATGTATGCACTACTACTCTGTTGGGTACCCTGCCCATGCTGATGTTCCCATCCAATCACAGGAAGAAGAAGCTGTTGTAGCCCCGCCCACGCCTGAGGAGGCCAGGGATGAGGCTGCTGATGCTGAAGCGCCTCCCCCTGAGGGTATGGCGACCACCTCGTCGTCAGACACGGCTCGAATACTTTGTCAGATTTTCAAAAGTCCAGATCTGAGAGATGCTAACTCCTGCTGCCGGCTCTGTCCTCTTTGCCTCTCACCCTACTCACCTCCTCCTCCTCTCCTTCTCTGCTCTCTTCTCCTCTGTCCTCATCCTCTCCTCCAGCTCCTTCTGAGCCGACCACTCCTGCCTCCGGACCAGAGAACGCCAAGGCAGAAGGGGAGGAGGAGGAAGAGGAGTCTGAGGTAGGCACCTTCACCAAGCAGAGGCTCCTCTCTTGTGGATCAAGACAGAAACATGTGACATTTACGATAGTAACCACCCCCTCCCTCTCGCCTCCAGCCCCTCCTCCCCCCAGACTGCCCCCAGGGGGCTTCCAAGACTGACTTAGCCCCCGAGCTAAAGGTGGAGGAGCAGACGGTCACGTCCACTACTCCAGAGGAGAGGAGTGACCCCCCCAGCACCCCTGCTGCCGCTGTCCTTGTGGAGGAGGAGCAGGCGGAGGCAGATGAAGGCCTGGCCCCTCCCTCGGACCCCGTCTCTGACACGCCCGCGGCGGGGTCCAAGAGGAAGAGGAGCCGGGACGCCGACACCCCGGCCACCGACACCCCCAAGAAGAACAAGAAGAAGAAGAAGAAGAGGAAGGAGGAGGAGGGTCTGGAGGAGAAGAAGGAGGAGGAGGAGTTGCTGGAGGAGAATAAGGAGGAGGAGGAGGTGCTGGAGGAGAGGAAGGAGGAGGAGGAGGAGGTGCTGGAGGAGAACGGGCAGTCCCCTGGTGTACCACTAGGGGGCAGTGATACCGTGGAGCTGGATACCAAGGAACCGGCAGGTAGATGGAGAGATGGGTGCATGGGTGTGTGCTGAGAGAGAGACATGTGCTGGTGAGAGAGACGTGTGTGTGCTGGTGAGAGAGAGAGAGACGTGTGTGTGCTGGTGAGAGAGAGAGAGACGTGTGTGTGTGCTGGTGAGAGAGAGAGAGACGTGTGTGTGCTGGTGAGAGAGAGAGACGTGTGTGTGCTGGTGAGAGAGAGAGACGTGTGTGTGTGCTGGTGAGAGAGAGAGAGACGTGTGTGTGCTGGTGAGAGAGAGAGAGACGTGTGTGTGCTGGTGAGAGAGAGAGAGACGTGTGTGTGCTGGTGAGAGACAGAGACGTGTGTGTGCTGGTGAGAGAGAGACGTGTGTGCATGGGGCTGCAGGCAGTGAGCTCTCCTACAGTATTGTTCACCAGTACTTCTGGACTCTTATCTGGTCTCTCTGACCCTGTGTTCTCTCTAGGGATGTGCGCAGCGACTATTTTCACTGACGACTAGACGGTGGTTTTGTAACCGATTACACGACTAGTCTAAAAACAGGATTTTTTTTTCTACAACAAGTGCTAGTGAGAAAAATTGATATTGTTTCTCAAACTATGCAAGCTAAGATGCATGACTATTCTTGATGTTTCCCAACCACTCAGCGGCAGCCAATTTGCACGCGTTGCGCAGGGCTGTCACACTCTCCTTTGTTTGCCTGTGCAAAACAGTAGTTCAGCCTGTCCTTACAGCTTATTACTTAGCAAAGATATCAATGTGATTTATTTTGTTTAATTGAAGAAGAGTAGGCTAGCCTATAGCCTGTAATGTTTCAGTAGGCTAAAACTAGATTTCACATAAAGACCGCGGATGTCAGAGAGGGCAATAACGTTCGAAGGCAAATTTATTCAAACATTGGTCCACAAAGAATGATGCAAATAATAAAGTGAAAGAAATAATAGCCTACCGTGCAAAAAATAGCCTAGACGAATTGTACATTCATGAAAGTGTTATATATAATGTTTTATATGGACCTGCGTGTCTGCAATAAAGTTCCTCTATCTTTCTAACCAACATTCAGCGGAAGCCAATTTTCACTCGTTGCGCATCTCGCTCCAAGTCTGGTTTGGCTATTTAAAACACGGGGTACTTTGTGACAGTTGCTTGGATGTATACTAGTATGCATAAACCTATGTTTTGCGAATTTAATGGTCTGCCTCCTTCAGAGTTCAACTCGGCAATTAGGTTGTGAAAGCGAGCGCGCCTCTTGGAATCTAGTCTATTGTTGCACAGATTTCCGTCACGTCTTGACTTTCACAAACCAAATGATTAGGCTACATTAATTAATATGAGAACACTTTAGTGGCAATGTGCCGTTCACCCCTGACCATTGAATAGCATAAGTTAAATTACTATAATATTAAAGACCGTGGATGTCAGACGATAGGCTACGTATTATGCGTATAGGCGCCAAATCCGGAGCTCCCATACAAAAGGAACGCAGCATAAACAATAGGGATTGCGCAGATGAATGAATGAGGGGACTAATTATTTAAGTCTTTTTATACATATTTTTATTTTTATCTAACTCTATTATATTTCGTTTAATCGACTATTATTTCTTAAACGACTAGCAAAAGCGGCGCCGTTTAGTCGTTTAAACGACTAGTCGCGCACATCCCTAGTTCTCTCTGTTCTCTCTCTGACCCTGTGTTCTCTGTTCTCTCTCTGATCCTGTGTTCTCTCTCTGACCCTGTGTTCTCTCTGTTCTCTCTCTGACCCTGTGTTCTCTCTGTTCTCTCTCTTACCCTCTGTTCTCTCTCTGACCCGCTGTTCTCTCTCTGACCCTCTGTGTTCTGTCTCTGACCCTCTGTTCTCTCTCTGACCCTCTGTTCTCTCTCTGACCCTCTGTGTTCTCTGTTCTCTCTCTGACCCTCTTCTCTCTCTGACCCTCTGTTCTCTCTCTGACCCTCTGTGTTCTCTGTTCTCTCTCTGACCCTCTGTGTTCTCGCTGTTCTCTCTGCCAGGTGATGAGGACGTTCCTGAGGAGAAGCCCCCCTCGGCCCCCCAAGGCCGAACCATCCTGCTGCTCTCCAAAAACGCTCTGAGGAAGAGGAGGAAGAACAAGAGGAGCAAGAAGGAGAGGAAGGTGGTAGAGGAGGAGACGGAGGAGGGAGTACAGGTGGCGGTCACCCCAAAGCAGACCAAGAAAGCCAAAAAGAAGCAGAGTGTGGCGGTCGCCGTCCCAGAGACCACCCCAACCAAGACCTCCACCAAGAGACCCCCACCCACCCCGACCCCAGACGAGCAGGAAGAGACAGACACCCCCAAGAAAAAGAAGAAGAAGAAGAACTCTGAGGAAGAGAAGAATGACGTGAAAGAAGACCAAATTATTGTCGTTGAAAAGAAGAAAAACAAGAAAAAGAAGATGGCGGTGTCTGCTCCCGTGGTGGAGGCGGCTGTTGAAGACGACGCGCCCGATGACGCCCTCGCAACTCCTGCTGCTCAGAAGAAGAAGAAGAAGAAGAACAAGACCTCTGAGGAGACGATTAATGTGAACGGAACCCTTACCGTTGAAAAGAAGAAGAAGAAGAAGCAGAAGGGGGCGGCATCGGCTGCTGTGGAGGTGGCAGAAGTGGAAGACGACACGCCTGATAATGTCTCCACTCCTCCTGCTGCTAAGAAGAAGAAGAAGATTGCTAAAGCTGAGAAAGAGAACAAAAGAGAACCCCCATCTCCTGTGGCGGACCTGAGCCCCACACCAGAGAAAACAAAGAAAAAGAGTGAGTTCATCTATCTTCAAGCTGCTGTTGTACAGTATAGTAAGAACTAGCTCAGTTTCCTGTATATCCCAGCTCTGTGGTGTGTCTGTGCCTGTAGAGGCTTGGAAAGCAACATCCACTCTGGGTGTGTGTTGAACCTTTGTGTTGGACTTTGCAGAGAAGAACAAACAGAAGGAGGAAAAGGAGAAGCTGAAGGGAGCGCTGGCTGCTCCTGCCTCAGGGAAGGTGAGGTCTGCCACATGGCTGACTGATGGGAGGGGTTGGGGGGGCAGGTGTTGGGCAAATGTGTGGCAGGTTCTGTTGTGTGCAGCAGATAAAGCTAACAGCTCATGTTTCTGTTTCAGAAAGAGAAGCCTAAGAAGGTCATTGTGTGGTGAAATGTTGGTAAGTGTGCTCTGTGCTCCGTCATCATAAACTATTAGCATATTAGCATAGTGCTTTAAGCATCATGGAAGGTGCTATACAATAGTGTTAATGTATACTCTGACTGATTTTGGCGGGAAAGCTGAGTGACACTGACTTACATCCTGGTTCTTTGTGCAGGAGAGCCTCCCAAATGTCTCCAGGACCACCTCTTACCATGCCAGGACCCTCTCACCCCGACCTTCACCGGAGCGGTGCCTTCACCCGGCCAGCGAGGGCGTGTTATGTCTTACAGGGATCACGTGATCACCAGCCCCTAGACTGGGACCACACACATTTCTAGGCTGTTTCTCGGCAGCAATTTTGGGGGTTTTAGTGTTGTCATCTTAACATGTGTATAGTGTTGTGGATGAACTAGACAGGCTTAACAGTTGATTGGCTTATGGAGTGGTTGAAAAAAGCAGTGCTCACTGCTAGTTAGCTGTTCATCTCTACAGGCCTGGTTCAGGATGGGTTTTGTCTTGTGAGTTTTCTACTGTAGGTATTAGTTTCTTTAAAGCTGTGAACCTGAATTTGTGTTGGGAAAAAAAAAAGATTAATTTTGCTCATATGTTCCAGTCCCTTGTCTATCTATGCACCTCACCCTGGCCAGACACACAGGGAGGGACCTGACTGGGTCATCAGGGTACATGCAGTGATTTACATGCTGCGTATTTTGTTTACAAACTAGTATCTGCGACATTGTCATGAAAATGTGAGAATTTTGCTTATTTCTACACATTGTATTGTCTTGAATAAAAGGGTATTGTCTTGACTAAAGGTTTCCTCACTTCACACATCGTTGTTCTCTATTTGCGACTGAAGCTAGCATCAAGATAAGCGTAGTTATAGCCTAGTTGCGCATAATCAGCCATCAAAACATGTCAGGAACAAAAAGTTTATTTAGAACAAAAAGTATAATACTAAATTCATATATGTAATTTACAATAGAAGCCTGTCTGCCCAGCAGGTAAGGACCATCCCCCCATGGACCGGCTCCTCACAGCTTGGCCACCGTCTCCAGGGCTTTTGCAACCTGATCTACGTTCATGTTGTCCAGCGCCACACTGCTCTCTTTACCGAAACCTGCAACAGGAACACAGGAGAAATACATGTCAGTTCTCATCTTCCTATAACTTGTGTAACCATGTACATTCAACAACTCACATTGACCAACGTGCTGTACAGACCAGAGCAGACGGTTACAAGGCAGGTACAAAACGACGTAACATAGGCACATATAAAACCCCATCAGGAGGATCCAAATGCTAAATGAGTTGTAGTATGTTTTGGGCCTGGACTTGAATTAATCAATGTAGGGGGCAGATCTGATGGAGAGGGCAGTGCTAGTCCAGTCTAGGGGCTGCAACATCAAAGAGGCGGTCAACCCTAATCTTAAAATGAAATTTAGATTGCGGGACAACCAGGAGCCCAAGATGGACGACCTGAGGGATCTGGAGGGGGAATACGGGGTTAAGAGGTCTGAGAAGATTATTTTATTTTTTTCCCCTAATTTTATTTTTACACGGACAGTACACATTCAGGACCATGGCAGTAAATGTGTCACCATTAGCCAAGGCTAGTTTTCAACTGTTTAGACATAGATAGATGGATATAAAATAGATAGATGAAGGGACCTGCCCATTCTGGACTTTAAAAAAAAAAAGGAGAACATTGAACTGCACTGGAAGCCAGTGGAGAGGCCAGAGTAGGATTAATTTGCTCTCCCGGGTGCCTCAGGAGCCGGGATGGTGTTGGCGTGTCAGAAACAATGTTAGACACAAGCCTGTAGCTCCAGACTCGAGAGCAGTGCAAGTGAGTAGTAAAGGGCTACCTACAGTACTAAGTATAACATGTACAGGTCTCGAGTACAATATGTCTGCACGAGTGTAATGATAGTATGAAGCTATGGAACATAGCCAGCCATCAGTAATAATGAATGATATCTCACCATATCTGGCCCAGAGCTTGGGTTGGACTCCCGAGCACTCTCTGATGAGGATGGGGAACTCTGGGTTCGCCTGCTTCAGGGCAACGTAATGCTGCTCCACGAAGTCCCTGAGGAGTAAAGTGTGGTGCAAAATATATCCAGCATTAACAGGTAATATAATAATAGACAGGTTGTATGAAAGCCAGCTAGCTAATTGGGATGTGGCTACACAGTTACGTTAGCCTAGCTAGCTAGCTGGTTGTGACCGCTATGTTACTGACAATGCCTTTAACACAAGCTAATATCTACTACACGAATGTATGGCCTATGGACCTCGCTCCGTTTAGACCTTACCGTGCCCCTTGACTTGCAGGTGATGTTTGGCATAAATGCAGACGGATTTCACGAAGGTTTTTGGCAAGGTTAGAGCCGATACCCCTTACCACAGCGGCAGCCATGATGTTTTTTTTTGTGTGGATATGATTACACCCTCCTACTTTCGACATTAACAAATCACAGCAAAGAAGCGTTTTCTGGTAGTGAACTGTTAAACCAATTACGTTCCGCATGGATGATTGACATATGTTTTATCCAATGAATGGAGAGGATTTGCAAGTCACCTATGGACCAATCGAGCTAGCCAACCACTCGACTACTTCCTTTCTTCCTGCGCGGTGGCACAACCATCAACTTCGCAGGCAACAGCAACAACGAACGAGATTTATTCTCGTGTTTTGAAGTATTAGTTGATCGGACCTACGCTCTATTTCTATATAAGAGGGAGATCCACATCTGCAACAAGATGCCGCCACCGGAACGAGAGAGTAAGCTTCTCGGATTTTGGGGGCGATTTTCGTCAGCGTTTATTTTGTGTGACCATCTAACATTAGCTAGTTACGTTAGCTGAGCTAGCTAACTAGCCATCTCAGCTGTCACGGTGATCCTGTCCTAGATTGCAACCTTAGCCATAAATAGGCAATCATTAACGTTGCTAAAGGTGTAGTATAATTTAGCTGCTGTTGTAAATTGCTTGATAAGATGTGATTGACGTTACTGCTGGCGAGCATTCTCTTCTTGCCAGCCAGCTAGCTAACTAGATGACCATCTCCTCGCAGTGCCTCCATGGCGTGTCCAGGTAACAGCAGGTAATGAATGCCCATGTCTTCTCCACAGCTGAAGCCTACTCCAACCCTCTGGCCCCGGACAACCATGAGGTGGAGGACCACCGCTCAGCACTGCAGTGAGTCAGGCTCCGTCTGTCTGGCTGTTATCATCTCTTATTCTTCAGACATCTAATAATATATAGCTAACTACTCATTATTGAATGTTTGTGTTATAACAGTAATCAGTCAATGAACGGTAGATCTGAAGTCTCTCCTCCCACCCCCATTAGGTCCAAGCTGACCAATGACGACTTCCGGAAGCTGTTGATGACCCCTCGATCCGCGCCCTCCTCAGCCCCGCCCTCCAAATCCAGACACCATGAGTGAGTGATGATGATGATGATAAACATGATGACGATAGTGGTGGTCTGTTAACTGCAGCCATACTGATTGGTCAAGCCCAGTGTGCCATTACGTCCTGGTTCTGTGAACCCAGTAGGTCCAGAGCTGACCTCCTCTTCTGTGTTTTTCCCAGAATGCCACGTGACTACAATGAGGACGAGGACCCCGCGGCTCGGAGGAGGAAGAAGAAGAGGTGAGGTTCCTGCCGGAGTCGTTACCCCATTAGGCTGGACTCCAGTCCTCCCTGGACATAACGTCCATACGTACTACGACCTATAACCTGCTATGTTCACCATGAAGTAAAATCAAACTACTCGCTCTATCGGTCAGAGTGGCTAGACCCCCCTAAGCCCCTCCCCTCAGCGCTGACCCCCGACCCCTCTGACCCCGCCCCCCAGCTACTACGCCAAGCTGCGGCAGCAGGAGATGGAGCGAGAGCGCGAGCTGGCTGAGAAGTACCGCGACCGCGCCCGAGAGCGCCGAGACGGCGTCAACAAGGACTACGAGGAGACGGAGCTGATCAGCACCACGGCCAACTACCGCGCTGTGGGCCCCACCGCCGAGGCCGACCACTCGGCGGCCGAGAAGAGGCGCCAGCTCATCCAGGAGTCCAAGTTCTTGGGAGGTGACATGGAGCACACTCACTTGGTGAAAGGCCTGGACTTCGCCCTGCTGCAGAAGGTCCGTCCGACTCTCCCTGCTTCTCCCCAAACTTGCTCTGTTGTCATTGTTTTATAGGTCAGCCTCCTCCTCCTCCTCCCTCTCTGGGAAGATATAAATACCATGTAGGACAGCCAGTCCTCAGCTCCTCCAAGTTCCTCAGGGAACCACGGAACCTACATCACTCAAACAGACAGTTGCAGTCCTTTCTGTAGACGTGACACTGACGTGTGTGTGTGTGTGTGTGTGTGTGTGTGTGTGTGTGTGTGCGTGCGCGTGCGTGTGTCTTTCCAGGTGCGGGCTGAGATCACCAGTAAAGAGAAAGAAGAGGAGGACATGATTGAGAAAGTCCAGAAAGAAGTGAAGTACGTCTACATCTAAACACACTTCTCTCTTCTCTCCAAATCCCTCCTCCTAAACCCTGACACCTGGTTTAACCTGCTATTTCTTTCTTTCTTTCTTTCCTCTCTCTCTTTCTTTCTCTTTCTTTCTTTTCTCTCTTTTCTTTTCTTTCTTTCTTTCTTTTTTCAGGAAAGATGTGGAGCCGGAGGAGAAGATAGAGTTTAAGACCCGTCTGGGTGAGTAGCTGCTCATCTGCTCTGCTGAGCTCATGCTAACTATTCATGCTCTTAACTGTTTGGGGGGAAACCAAAGACACATTTCCTGCCTTGGTTGAACAATAAAGTTTGATTGTATGTTAGCATGTTGCTAAGCGCTGCTGTGTGCCGCAGGAAGGAACATCTACAGGATCCTGTTTAAGGGCCGTCAGTTTGAGAGGAATGAGCTGTTCCTGCCGGGGCGCATGGCCTACGTTGTGGACCTGGAGGACGAGTACGCAGACACAGACATCCCCACCACACTCATCCGCAGCAAGGCTGACTGCCCCACCATGGAGGTTAGTACACACACACACACACACACACACTGCACTGCACACATCTGCAGCAAGGCTGACTGCCCCACCATGGAGGTTAGTACACTCTCTCTCTCTCTCTCTCTCTCTCTCTCTCTCTCACACACACACACACACACACACACACACACACACACACACACACACACTGCACTGCACTCATCCGCAGCAAGGCTGACTGCCTCACCATGGAGGTTAGTACACACTTTCTCACACACACACACAGGCTACAAACTACAATGCACGCACACTATAGATTTATAACCTTGTTGTTGTTGTTAGTGAATGTGTGTGTTATGCCGTGCCCCCCCCCCCCAGGCCCAGACCACGCTGACCACCAACGACATCGTCATCAGCAAGCTGACTCAGATCCTGTCCTACCTGCGCCAGGGGACACGCAACAAGAAGATGAAGAGGAAGGAGAAAGGTACAGGGCCTCTTCGTCACTGCCTCCCGGGCTGCTGGCGCCACTGCTCATATCTGAGTATACAGTATACACACTGGGTTTGTTCAGCTGCAGCATGCACCGTTTGGATTGATCTCACACTGGTGTGTGTGTGTCTCTGTGTGTGTGTGTGAGTGTGAACAGGGAAGCTGGATGAGAAGAAAGCTCCAGAAGCAGATATCAGGTGAGAGGAGAAATCTGGACCACATCATGATCTATGATATTAATATACTGTCTGTCCTGAACACATCAGGATCTATGATATTAATATACTGTCTGTCCTGAACACATCAGGATCTATAATATTAATATACTGTCTGTCCTGAACACATCAGGATCTATGATATGAATATACTGTCTGTCCTGAACACATCAGGATCTATGATATGAATATACTGTCTGTCCTGAACACATCAGGATCTATGATATGAATATACTGTCTGTCCTGAACACATCAGGATCTATGATATGAATATACTGTCTGTCCTGAACACATCAGGATCTATAATATTAATATACTGTCTGTCCTGAACACATCAGGATCTATGATATGAATATACTGTCTGTCCTGAACACATCAGGATCTATGATATGAATATACTGTCTGTCCTGAACACATCAGGATCTATGATATTAATATTGGATCTATGATATTAATATACCTTCTGATATTAATATACTGTCTACTAATATACTGTAATATGATATTAATATACATTATGAAATGAGTGTCTGTACTGCATGGGACCCGTGTCTCAGCTACTGTGTGTGTGCTGAAAACGCGTCCTCCCCTCCCGTTGTCCTATCAGCATCTTCGAGGACGTCGGCGACTACGTCCCGTCGGCGTCCAAGGCGACGCGCGACAAGGAGAAGGACCGCTACCGGGAGAGAGAGAGGGAGAGGGAGCGCGACAGAGAGAGGGAGCGGGAGCGAGAGCGGGAGAGAGACAGGGACAGAGAGGAGGAGAAGAGGAGACACAGCTACTTCGAGAAGCCCAAAGCTGATGACGAGGTCAGTAGTCACAGTCGCTCACTACTGTCACACGCCGCTCCATGTGTAGTTGTGCGAAAGCACTTTGAGCTGTGTTTATTTGTATGAAAGGTGCTATACAAAAAGTTTTATTATGATGTAATGACTAACGGACGCGCCGTGTGCGTGTGTGTGCGTGCGTGTGCGTGTGTGTGTCTGTCTGCAGGCCATGGAGATTGAGACAGGTAATTACTGCTACATCAGCGTTTTACTATCCTCAACTCTGTCATTGTCACACTAGCATCACCCATAAAACACCTTAAATATACTGTCTATACTGTAAATATACTGTCTTAAATATACTGTAAGCCCAGAATAATCATTAGAAATGATCTTGTGTTACGGTATTGCAACCAGAGGGTTAATTATGAAGTCCGAGGGTCAGGGGTCAGCTGTCCAGCTTCTCAGCTTGTCTCTGTCGCCCCCTACAGGCCCTGGATCAGTCAAGGACCAGATCAAACTCATCAATGAGAAGTTCGCCGGGACAGCTGCCCAATGGCAGGGCGAGGAGACATATCCTTCTCTATGCCCATTGGCTGACACAGCTGTCCAGAGAGCGTGTGTATGTGCATCTGTTGTCTGCGCTTCTCGTGTGTGTGTGCGTGTGTGCAGGGGTTAAATTGGGTTTTGTTATGTGGCGGGGGGGGGGGGCTGTGTTTGCGGGGTTGGCAAGAGTGCGCATGAGTCCGGGCAGTGGCAGCACTGGCGCTTAATACTGCTTCAGAAATAGCAAATATTACGCCTTTTATGATCTACCTGTCTTTGAAATTCTAAAGCTTTGCTTCTCAGCCCTATGCTGCACTGCTTCACTCTCTAGCTACTGCTGGGTTGGGCGACTCAATCCTAGAATATATAAAAACACTGTACAGTTGATCAAACTCATCCTTACCTGAAGCTAATTTAACTAGCTAAAATAATAACTTCTACATTCCTTAAGAATCAAGTTTTTTCCGTTTAACTCCACCCTGTCTCATTTCTGTTTTAGCTTTTAAAATAACATAACTTAAGAAATGGAAGGAAATAATTAATTTCTGCATTGCTTGAGTAGGAGCAAAACGGAGTAATTTAGCCAGCTTGCTAATGGTAAACTATACCTAGGTAATGCAGCTAGCTAACGTAGCTGATGTGATAGCCTGCCATGTTAGCACTAGGCGGCTTGATTTACCTAATGTATATCTAGCTGGCTAACGTTAGCTAACTGGATAGCTTGCCAGCGATTCCTGGCAGACTAAAATCTTGGTGTTGTTAGAGAAAACATTGTTTAATCTGAATATCAGAAGGTATACTCGTATAAAATAATCTGAGGGCTCCCTATGCCATGCCATGAGCGCACAGCACTTCTAATCTAACAACTGACTGACTGACAAGCGGAGCTAAAGTGAAGAGTAGCCAGGCCAGTGAAAATGATGACGCAACAACATTTTAAAACAGTAACTTAAATTAATTGTGATTTATTTTAACGGTGGACATGAAATGGCTGAATTCTTTTAACCATAAAGACAGAGAAAAATTGTGCTGTGGTTGAGCTCCGGCTGATGATGTTCGGGAACCTATGTGCCAGGGCTGAACCCAGGATAGCCACGCCCAATTTAACCTGTGTGTGTGCGTGCGTGCGTGCGTGTGTGCGTAGGTGCGTGCGTGCGTGTTTCATTGCTCATCTTGTAAATAGTTGCCTCCTTAACCGATAATCCTACTGCTGGGAGTCGTCACGAGGACAAGAAACACCTGGGAGATTTCTTTGGCATGTCCAACAGCTACGCAGAGTGCTACCCTGCCACGTGAGTCACACACACACACACACCAGCCACAATGATTAGGGGACTTAAACCCGGCTGTGGCTCAGGAGGTAGAGCAGGTCGTCCGATGACCGCAGGGTTGGCGGTTCGAAAACCCGGCTCCTCCTGTCCGTATGTCGAAGTGTCCTTGGGCAAGACACTGAACCATGAATTGCTCCCAATGAGCAGGTTAGCACCTTGCATGGCAGCTGCCGCCATTGGTGTGTGAATGGGTGAATGAGAGGCCATTATAAAGTGCTTTGTATAAAAGCGCTATATAAATGCAATCCATTTACCCTTTTCCATCTATGAAGTATCATTATTAAGGTGGATTCTTCTGTGTTCTCCCTCTCTCCTCTTTCTCCCTCTCTCCTCTTTCTCCCTCTCTCCTCTTTCTCCCTCTCTCCTCTTTCTCCCTCTGCCTCTCTCCTCTTTCTCCCTCTCTCCTTTCTCCTCTTCAGGATGGATGACCTGGCAGTGGACAGTGATGAGGAAGCAGACTACAGCAAGATGGACCAGGTCTGACTACACTTCCCATCATGCACTACCTGCCTGCCTAAATCAGTAGAGCCTCTCCCAGTTAGAGTCCTGGGTGTTGATTGGTCATCTTTGTGTTATCTGGGTTTCCAGGGTAACAAGAAGGGTCCTCTGGGTCGATGGGACTTTGACACTCAGGAGGAGTACAGCGACTACATGAACAACAAGGAGGCCCTGCCCAAGTATGCGCACACATACACACACACACACACGTTTCCAGGAACAGACAGGAGGGATATTCCTGCCATCCCACTATTGCTGAGGGACATTTCTACACACCTATATATACACAACACCAAGACACTACACACACACACACTACATACACCACATTATAGACACTGGACACACAGACACAACACACACTCCATACAGACACACACACTTTGACGGTGTGTTGCTGGTTGTGTCCTCAGGGCAGCCTTCCAGTACGGTATCAAGATGTCTGAGGGCAGGAAGACGCGGCGCTTCAAAGAGACCAATGAGAAGGCAGAGCTGGACCGCCAGTGGAAGAAGATCAGCGCCGTGAGTACAGCAGGATGTGATATCATGCTTGGGGCAGGGGAACATGTCTCAAAGAGGAGGGACAGAAGGAAGGAGGAGATGGAGAGATGCAGTTAAGAGCAGCCTGTTTAGTTCTGTACCTAGTTTTGTCTGGCAGAGTACCTAGCGGAGTTTGACTAGTTCTATCTGGCAGAGTACCTAGCTGAGTTTGACTAGTTCTGTCTGGCAAGAGTACCTAGTAGCTGAGTTTGACTAGTTCTGTCTGGCAGAGTACTTAGCTGGGTTTAACTAGTTCTGTCTGGCAAGAGTAGCTCAGTTTGACTAGTTCTCTCTAGCTGAATCCCAATCTGAGTGCGCAAACCGCACTTGCGCCCCTCGCACTTGTGGCCTGAGGCCTGAGCACTTAATTGACGTCAGCTGGAAGGGCCAGAGGGTGCAGGGCCGTGAATTAAATGGGACAGCACTTCCAGTTTCGCTCAATGCCCCTCCCACTTCGTTTTCATTGGCTGCCACGTTCCTCCGACGCAGAGGCTGCTCTGACGCTCCCTTCAGCTCTGCAAATTGACCGATTGACGTCTGTTTTAATTTAATAATAATTAAAAAATTATGTTGGGTGGGATATGTTTGCAGCATGTGGATTTCAAGATAAATGTTGTGTTATCTGCAAATGGCATCATTTATGTGTGATGCACTCGGATCATGACTCGGATGCACTCAAGCACTGTGTCACATGAGACGCGGTGGGCTGTGGGTATTTTCTGCTCCTAAGTCTGTGAAATTGCGGACTTTCGGTAAGTGCGGTTAAAGTGCGCAAAATGGCGGCGTGGC
This sequence comes from Borostomias antarcticus, assembly GCF_949987555.1. NCBI lineage: Eukaryota > Metazoa > Chordata > Actinopteri > Stomiiformes > Stomiidae > Borostomias > Borostomias antarcticus. The sequence continues at coordinate 25,636,116 of NC_140234.1, forward strand.
GCACTTGTGGACCTAGCAATTCCGTTTTGGAACTACCCTGAGCCCTTGTGGACTTAGCGGGAACACGCTTGTAAGGCCACAAGGCCGCGAGTGCTCTGCACTTTCGCCTAAGTGCGCGATTTGGGATTCAGCTTCTGGCAGAGTAGCTCGTAGCTCAGTTTGACTAGTTCTGTCTGGCAGTGAGGTGGATGAGCCAAACAGGATGTGACATCATGTGCTCCTTCCTTAACAGATCATCGAGAAGAGGAAGAAGATGGAGGCTGATGGGTGAGTTCCTCTCCTCTCACCCCTCTCTCCTCCCTCCGTCACACTTCCCCGTCCTCCTCCTCTCTCCTCCTCCATCAGTTCATCTCCTTTCTCCTCCCCTCCCTCATCACAGTTCCTTTCCTCCTTCCTCTCTATCCCCTCTTCATTTCTCTCCTCCTACCACCATCATCCCTTCATCAGTTCCTTTGCTCCTCCTCTATCACCTCTTCATTTCTCTCCTCCTCCTACCCTTGCATCATCCCTTCATCAGTTGGAGAGGGAGGGAGAATTGATGTGGTGTGTTTTCTCCGTCTCTCCTTAGGGTCAATGTGAAGAGGCCCAAGTACTGAAGTCTCCTCCTCCTTGAGCCTGAACCCCCTACCCTCCTGTTTGATAGAACCTGTTTGTATCTGTGGAACACCGGCCTGATGTTTTTGTTTATTATTCTGATTGGTTGTTGTTGTTATTATAATTCAGGTATGATTAGAGCACAACGTTGTACAGTGTTGACCCCTCCCCTCGTCCCAGCCAGATAGAGCAGGGCTACTCAGTCAGCCAGTAGCTCTCTCTCTCTCTCCCTCTCTCTCTCTCTCGCTCTGTCTGTGTCTCTGTCTGTCTCTCTCTCTCTCTCTCTGTGTCTCTGTCTGTCTCTCTCTCTGTCTCTCTCTCCCTCCCTCCCTCTCTCTCTCTCTCTCTCTCTCTCTCTGACAACTGCCAGGAGTATTACGGAGGGGCAACTCTGATAGCGGAGTGTGTATTAGTGTATTATCTTTCTCTCTAGCCCCAGGCAGATGTGAAGCGTGTTAACTGGCTGACTGACTGACCCTGCTTCCTAATTCCAATGGAAAAGCTTAGCGTGACCATGTGATTCTAGATTGTATAACATAATGTTTTATTGGTCGGAGGTTTGTATGATAATGGAACACTGTATAAGATGTAACACAGTAGGATTTCTCCAACAGCTTAATAAATCTGAGTTGAATACATTTGACAGACTTTACATGTGGGTTGTGGGTGAGGTTATAGGTCTTCAGAAGATGTGGGGGGGGTTATGGATGAAGTTATAGGTCTTCTGAAGATGTGGGGGGTTATGGATGAGGTTATAGGTCTTCAGAAGATGTGGGGGGGTTTTGGATTACGTTATAGGTCTTCAGAAGATGCGGGGGGTTGTGGGTGAGGTTATAGGTCTTCAGAAGATGTGGGGGGGTTATGGATGAAGTTATAGGTCTTCTGAAGATGTGGGGGGTTATGGATGAAGTTATAGGTCTTCTGAAGATGTGGGGGGGTTATGGATGAGGTTATAGGTCTTCAGAATACATGGGGTTGTGGGTGAGGGCTGGGTCTTCAGAAGAAGGTGATCTGTTCTTCACGCTCCGTCACTGGCTCCCCCTCTGCTCTCTGTGGACAGGGAGATGTGTTTTTGAGAGATATTGCAGGTGTGTGTGTGTGTGTGTGTGTCTGTGTGTGTGAGGGAGATTGCAGGTCTGTGTGTGTGTGTGTGAGGGAGATTGCAGGTCTGTGTGTGTGTGTGTGTGAAGCAGACAGGATACCTTCAGCAGTTTTAGATGATTTCTACCTCATTTTACCGTGTCTTTTATGACATTTTATGCTCAAATGTGTTTATTCATGATCTGATAAATTGATTACACTCAAATCAGTTAATGTTCAGTTATTGGTGAGATCTGTTAAGCAGAATAGAGCAAGGTGGGATTGGACTGTTAAGATCCAGCAGTCTGTGAGTCTGCTGTTCCCACAGACCATAGTATGCAAGGATTCAGCGGCGGTAAACGCTGCAAGCCTTGCTAAATGTGTGGGGTATTGATTATTTTTATGTGCATTCTGGGGGGAAAGCAGAGGTCACCAGCTGCGTGCGTGCATGCGTGTGTGTGTGTGGTGAGTGCGTGTGAGGTGTGTGCATGCGTGTAGTGTGTGCGTGTGTGTGGTGAGTGCGTGCGTGTGTGTGTATGTGGTGAGTGTATGGTGAGTGCGTGCGTGTGTTTGTGGTGAGTGCGTGTGTGTGTGGTGTGTGTGTGTGTATGTGGTGAGTGTGTGCGTGTGTGTGTGTGCGCGCGGTACCGTGAACAGCAGGGCGTGGTGTATGATGAGCTCGCGGGTCAGCCGGACCATGCTGGTGTTCATGGCCAGGTCCTGGAACAGCGTGGGGACGAACACCAGCGCCAGGTTCTGACCCGTCATCCTGTTATCAGCGCTGTACAGCTGGACACTGAGGGGGGCGAGGAGACAAAACAAGACATCAAATAATAATACAAAAACAATTAAAGTGTGCGATCGTGTGTGAGTGTGTTGTATGTGTGTGTGAGTGTGTTGTATGTGTGTGTGAGTGTGTTCGTACATGTAGAAGTGGCCACACAGGGCGCTGAGGGTGACCCTGTTGTCGGGGGGAAGCTTCCTCAGGAGGGTGCTGTAGGTGGCCAGTCTCACTGCCTCCAGCGGCTCAGCTGGGGGGGGGGCACACACAAACACATAAACACACACACACAACATCACAACACTGCTTCACACAGCCATAGAGAGCACACCCAGTCCTGTGGTGGCTGAGTAAGGTTGAATGAATAAAAGGAGACGGACACGTTGAAGACGTGATGCCCTGAATGTTTGACACAAGACCGAACTAATGATCTGGACTGAACCAATGATCTGGACTGAACCAATGATCTGGACCGGACCAATGATCTGGACTGAACCAATGATCTGGACTGAACCAATGATCTGGAAGGAACCAATGATCTGGACTAAACCAATGATCTGGAAGGAGCCAATGATCTGGACCAGAGCAATGATCTGGCCTGAACCAAAGATCTCCCAGCTGCTCAGCACTGACCTGCCGCCTCCACCCACAGCTCCCTGTGCTGGGGGGGTATGAGCACCACCTGCTGTCGGACGAACTGCTTCAGGGCGCCCGTGGCGTCCAACACGCCCTGCTCGTCGCTCTCCAGGGGGGCGGTGCCTGGTGAGACACACAGGGCCTCTACCAGTTTGGGCACCTTGGAGGCCATGCCGCACCGACGGTAGAGACCATCCACCTTCAGGCCTGGGGGGGGGAGGGGGGGAGAAGAGGGGGAAGAGAGGACACGATGACGGAAAACAAGATTATCTCCTCTCCGACCCAGCCAAGTGCTAGTAGAGTAGTAATAGTACAGTAAAGTACAATAGTATAGTAATAGTATAGTGACAATACACTAACAGTAAAGTGCAATGGTAGGCTATAATATTATAAGTGATAATACAGTAAAGGATAGCAATAGTATGGTGCTAGAAATAGTATAGCAGTAGTACACTAACAGTAAAGTACAACATTATAGTAATAGTGTGTTCTTTGTAAAATCATTGAATCAAATGTTTTTATTTTGTGTGAATCCCTGTAATTCTGAATGGATTGACCAGATGTACATGACACCAATGTTCTGAAGCATGACCCAGTCACATGACCCTGTCACTCAAACTCATTTCTTAGCAACCATCCCATTATGATGTCATAATGTAAAATGCATGTTTTCTTTTGAATTCAGTGAATCAGCATTCTATGGTCAAATGAACATTTCTCATCATTCACCTGCGATACACACCAGCGATATACACCTGCATACTAACCACGGTTTCTAGAGCTCTTGTTCCCTTGTTATATTGTGGCACACCATTATTGATTTCATATCAATATTCTCCATCACAGATTCTTCCAAGGTATGTTTTTTTTATTTAAATGTAACAAGATAAAAGGTTATCATTGATCAAATAGGATCAGATATATGAGGCTGACATATACAGGTAGTAGGTACTTTGTTTGCACAGCTCAGCTGTATCCTAGTAATGTCACTTTTATCCTGGCTGTAGGATAAAAGTTCTCCAGGTTCTTTCTGGGTTCTCATGGACTCCACATCCATCCAGACTCACCCCTGGGTGCAGTCCTACCTTGATGAGCAGGTAGGCTCAACTCTCAGATCACTCCCAAACCATTTAACTGACTTCACATATAGGCAGCCAATCAAATGAGCTGTGTGTCCAGCTCTCTAGCCTATCAGCTCTCTACACAGAGGGTCCCAAGCTTATGATTGGTCTGTCTCCACAGTGCCAGCTCATCATTGAGTTCCTGAGTCTTCCGGAGCAGGGAGGGATCCCCTCTGACATCACCCTGCACCACATGAGGGCCTGGATCCTCTCCAACGCCAGGACAGCCCTCCTGAACAGGTGGGTGGAGCTACACTGGTACACTTGACCAGAGGTCATAATGACATACCCAGTGACTGCACTGTTTTGTGGTTGTCACACACTTCTACATCCAAAAGGACACACACACACACACACACACACACATATACACACTGTGTACACTTTACAGATGGGGTGACAATATGTTCGGTGTTTCATCTGTAGTTTTCAGGAAATGGCTGAGGGGAACCACCTCCACTTGATTGAGCTGGTGAGGAACAGATTATCTTTCCCTGTTCTAATGTTCAGAGATGTCAGCCAAGGTGCTCCTGCTGAAACCATCCTGCTCTTGTCCACTCAGGTCTGGAAGGTGAGGGCCTGCCTCAGGCTCAGGGAGATTGAGCAGGGAGTTCTCAGAGAGCTTCAGCCATGCAAGTCCTCCCCTTCCTCCATCCAGGTAAGAGTCACGCTCTCCTGTCCATCCCCGGAACGCCATGCTACCCATCACCATGGTCTACAGGTCTGTTGTAGGATTGTGAGCTCATGTCTTCTCCTCTCTTCCACCTGAAGACACACATGGCGGGGCATCGCCTGGTGACCAAGATGGCGTCTCCTTGCCATGAGCGACCGGCGCCCTCGTCTCTGATGAGTGGCAACGCAGAGAAGCTCCCAGAGAAGCAGGTGGACCTGAGCAGGAACGTCACTCACGCCACCCTGCAGAGAGCCCTGTCTGACATGGCCTCCAGGGAGCAGAGAGCCCAGACCCAGACCAGGAGGACCCCCAGCCCCATCGTGGTTCACAGCCAGAGCATCAAGCACATCATCTCCCAGGTGAAACACATTTGAGCTTTGTAAAAATGTGTTTCCATGTATTGTTTGGGGAAAAAAGTTGGTAACAAAAAATGTATATATATATATGATCTCCCAGGTGCTTCTGCAGGTGAACCACGAGGCCTTCCGGAACGGAGTCTGTCTGAAAACAGTCTCTCTCCTCCCGGACACCCAGGACCTCCTGTGGTCCTTCCCCTGGGTCCAGATCACCGAGGAGAAGCAGCTGGCCAACACTCTCCTGCAGTCCTCTGCTGTCTACCAGGTGGCCAAGGCTGTCCTGGAGAGACTGGAGCAGGTGCTCGCCCCCAGACCTGTGCTGGCCAGGGCTCTGGTTACCAGCTCCAACATCTTCTCTCACTACCTGGTTCATCTGGTGGCTCTGAGCATCGCTCAACTGGTCCCAGACCAGCTATCGGCCGACCAGGAGGAGAGACTAGTTAGTGAGAGAGCAGCTGCTGCCCATCCTCTTCCTCCAAAGCTGGTGATCAGCAGAGAGCTGGTGGAGGACTTCTTGGTCAAGTTCCTGCTACGGCTACACCCTCTGAATGGCCGCTGTGTGAAACAGCTGACCCAACAGGCGTTGCTGGCCATGACCCTGGAGATGAGTGCCGTCACCCTGGCCACACTGGAGAGAGTCCCTGGTGTCTCCGTGGACCGGAGGTTACCTGCGCCCCTCTGCAACACCAGGCGTGCCGTGCTCCAGCTCCAGTCTGCCATGGTGAAGAAATTCGGCACCGTCATCGAGATCAAAAGGCCGGTGGCCATGAAAGACCCTGAAGCTCTAACCTTCATCCCTAATGGCGTCATCGAGGGAGTTCTGAGGATCTACCGGTCCCTTCGTGAGGCGGGCCCTGCTGGCGTTACCTGTTGTGGAGAGACAGGCAAGGCTGTGGAGGACGCCATGGATGAGGAGCTGTTCTCTCAGCTTCTGCCAGAGACTCTGAGGAAGAGACTCTTCCAGCAGTATGGAGCTTGGGTCCGCCACATGGCAACATTCCAGCGGGCCTTCCCTAAAATCACTGACCAGGACATCATTTCATACAGACGCAAGGTACTGTTTTTATTTATTGTGATTGAGACGTGACTGAATGTGTGTGTTTTGTATGACTGCTTTATGTGGCGTACCGGAAACACATTTCTATATTGTGAACAATAATGTCTAATCTAATTTAGGTGCTGAGGCCACGCCCATCCAACAGAGATGTGGTGTGGGTGGACCCCAAATACTCTAACCCTGATGATGAAGAGGAGGGAAAGGTACCCTCAGGGTCTCTGATGAAGAACCCTCTAGCCCTGGACTGCAGCCTTGCTGCCTTTAACAGGCAGTTTCCCAAGGCCCAGTTCTTTGTGGACATCACTCACCTCCTCCAGGCCGACCTCGGTGTGGTGAAGCCTTCAGCGAAGGTAATATAAGATCAACTGTTTTCTATTAATTTAGTCAATAAATTATCCAATTATTGTCTAAGACTGTACTGCTGTTCATCAACAGGCTCTAGGGCAGGGTGACACTGGAGTCAGTTCTCACCCACAATCAGGCAGCAAAGCTGCTTATGACTTTGGACCCCTCCTACCTCCAGCCCAATCATGGGCAGGAGATTGTCCAGAGGTCCCGCCTACCACACCAGGGACCCAATCCCTGGAGACCACACCCCTCAACAGCAGAAGGAAGGAGGAGCCTATCGTGGCCCTTGACAAGGGTCGGAAGGTGAAGCCTCTAGTCCAGGTGTCAACCATCACAAAGGTTGGTATGGATCTTTTTAATTTCAATATATTTTCATTGCAGTTAAAGTGTACAAGGAAGTATAAAGAATCTGGACCCCTCCCTCTCCAGGTTCTGACTGCTGTGTTCAAGCGTCCGTCCTGGGCAGAGTGGGACTTCAATGAGATGATGGTGGAGCACATCTATCTCCTGCTGCAGAGGGAGACAGAGAGATACAGACACAACCGTGTCTTCTTAAACACCCTGCAGCGCCTCACTGATCCAGAGAGGGAGGCCAAGCTTGGCCAAGCTGTGGCCAGCTCCGTCAAAGACAAAGTCCTCCAGCACTTCCCCAGGATGCTGCTGTGCAGAGCCAGCCTGCTGGAGACTCCACAGATAGCTGTTATCTTCTGCAGCATCGTGGCTTCAGAGCTAACGGCCCACCTGAAGCCCTCTGTGAGCTTCGCTAAGGGCACCAAGAAGGGAGACTCCACCCCATACAGTGTCAACCTCCCTCTCAAGAGAGAGACCAGCTCCAGCCGTAACTCAGACCGGCCCCAGACCAGGCTGGAGATACAAGTGGAGACACACAGGAGGCACCACCTGGAGAAACTCCGCTCTCCAGTCGTAAAGGTAAGCTGCTTCGTCATCAATAGGGACTATTGAGCTGAATCAGTCATCATGATACTATGGATTTAGAGTGACTGAGCCAGTCTGCTCTTTTTATGACTAAATCTGGCACATTTACCTGGAGGTTATCAATGTTGTGCACTGTCCCCTTTTTAAATGTCTAAACTTCTAATTGGTACCATAACGTAGTGTGTGTGATTAGTAAAATGCTGGTGAATGATGTCCAGTCTCACGGTGCCTGCACACTGCCCCAAATAACGCCAACCAGCCAACCCAACCAACACCAACACTGGATTGAGGTGCCATGTTTGGTGACTGTTGCCATTGATTGAATGGATTGGAGCAGTGCACATCTGAATTTTAAACTTCTTACATTCTAACAACAACTGCCAACTTTAGAATGCTGGGTGTTGGGAGTTGGTTAGGGTTGGTTGGCGTTGGTTGGGGTTGGTTGGAGTTGGTTGGAGTTGGTTGGGGTTGGTTGGGAGGTGGTTGGGAGGTGGTTGGGAGTTGTTTGTGGTTAGTTGGGGTTGGTTGGGAGTTGGTTGGGAGTTGGTTGGGGTTGGTTGGGAGTTGGTTGGGGGTTGGTTGGGGCCATGTGCAGCACCTTTAGCTGCCGTCAGAGGAGAGAACAGAGCAGTGCTACAGCAGGACTCTGTCAGTCTCCACTCAGCATGTGTTTGTGTTGACAGGACCCTCAGTACTGGAAGAACTGGGACCTCTACAATGAGAGCGGGGCCCTGCCCAGGGAGTATGAGGAGCTGGGCCAGATGTTCCTCTACAAGAGGAAG
>NC_140234.1:25656979-25661979 GCF_949987555.1 Borostomias antarcticus
TGGGACTAGGGTTGGAGCTAAAGGCTGGGGCTGGGACAGGTACAGGCCCAGAGGCGGAGGCTGAGGGAGGCTGGGGCTGGAGCAGGTGCAGGCCCAGAGGCTGAGGCTGAGGGAGGCTGAGGCAGACTGCTGACTGTCCCGGGGGACAGGGAAGGAAAGAGTCTCCTATCTGAGGAAATGTGCCTTCTGGCTTCTCAGAAACGTCTCATCTGTGCCTGGCAGAGCTGTGGATCTGGTCCAGCTGGTTACTCTGCATGTTGTTGACAGGCGAGACAATGACAGTTAGTACTCCAGAAAGATACCAGTCATCCTACAGGACCAGCTACGGACTCTCCTCAGCACAGACCTGCTCATCACATCACACATACCAGCTCTGTGGCCTAGTGGTAAAGTGTCCGCCCAGAGACTGGGAGGTTGTGGGTTCAATCCCCAGCCGGGTCATACCAAAGACTATAAAAATGGGACCCATTGCCTACCTGCTTGGCACTCAGCATCAAGGGTTGGAATTGGGGGGGGTTAGATCACCAAATGATTCCTGAGCGCGGCACCGCTGCTGCTCACCACTCCCCCAGGGGATGGGTCAAATGCGGAGAACAAATTTCACACACTCAGGTGTGGGACAATCAGTGGGACTTTAACCTTTAATCACACCTGTCTCTGGCAGACATGGTTGCCATGGTGACAAGCTAAAGGACTCACCTTTGCTGGGAATTCCAGGCGATGATGCGCAGTCATGAGCCTCACAGGCCAACTTCTTTCTAAACAACAAAAACAACAACAACACACATATTTTGAGATAAACATTACATATACTGTACCACACACCATCTTTATCAGAAATGCTTCACCAGCCCAATGGAGCTGCCTTGTTAATGGACTGCACTTATATATATAGCGCTTTTATCCAAAGCACTTTGAAGGCCTCTCATTCACCCATGTTAGGTGCTAGCCTGCTCATTGAGCAATTTTGGGTTCATTTTGGGACACTTCAATATGTCGTCAGGAGGAGCTGGGGTTCGAACCGCCGACCCTAAGATCACTGGACGACTCGCTGTACCTCCTGAGATATACAGCCGCCCGCTCAACTCTACTAAACAAATGCATGAGAAGTGCTTGAGTAGATATCCCCCAACCCCTGACCCCTGGACCTGCTCTGTCCTCCCTGCTCTGACCTGTCTGAGGTGAGCTGGACCTGGTCTGTAGCTGGACCTGGTCTGTAGCTAAACCTGGTCTGTAGCTGGTACCTGGTCTGTAGCTGGACCTGGTCTGTAGCTGGACCTGGTCTGTAGCTGGTCTGTAGCTGGACCTGGTCTGTAGCTGGTACCTGGTCTGTAGCTGGTAGCTGGTGGCGCTACACAGCACACCCAAAAAACAAAAAAGGATGCTCTATGGAACCGTTTGTAAGAAATAGAAGAACCCTCTGAAAAAATGTTCCACGTGGAACTTTTTCCAGGTCAGAGGGTTCCAGATGGCACCTTAGGGAGGTGAAAAGGGTTCTGTCTGTCTGCCCGTGGCCTCTGACCTGTTCCTGGGGCGGAGACAGTGCTAATGTCAGATGATGATGTGACTGACCGGTCTGAGGACAGCTGGTTCAGGATGCTGCGTCCGGAGCGGCGGTAGCGAGCGCGAGGTTTGGGCACCGGGGAGGAGACGGGCAGGTCTGGGCTGGCCGGGGAAGACATCTGGCAGAAGGACAGGGCAGTCATGTATACTGTGTGTACAGTACTCACACACACACAGACACACACTCAAACACACACACGAACACACACACAAACACTCACACACACACTCACTCAAACACACACACACACACACACACACTCACTCGAACACACACACACACACTCACTCAAACACACACACACACACTCACTCAAACACACACACAAACACACACAAACACTCACACACTCACTCCCTCAAACACACACACACACACACACACATTCACTCACTCAAACACACACATACACACTCACTCAAACACACACACAAACACACACAAGTCTGAATATCTGATATACAGCAGGCCTACTGTAAAACGAATTTAGCAAAGTCTCTTAGAGAACAGATCAGATCTATAAAACTCTACGATAGCATCTTCAACCGAACCTCTCCACTGCGATTCGTAACACCGCTCATTGAATCAGCATTTCAGTAACATCTACAGGTATTTCCATCACCAACTTCAGACAAAACCATTGTAAAATATAGGCCTAGATGTACCTGCCTAATAATGAAATTGTCTCACATCAAACAAAATATGAGATAGTCCAATGTTGTTTTTTTTGATCCAGCGAAGTTGACGGTGCCACTCTTCTCTGTCGATCACGGTTCGAGCTGCATCGGGTGTGTTCAAAGGTGACAAAACACCTGCACCGAGATCATGGCCACGTGACTAAAGCAAGTAGGACAAACCGCAAAACAAATACGGTCATATATGATCAGAAGCGCGAGATCAAGAATTAAGATGTTATTACTGCCTACAACAATAGTGTGTGGTAAATCAACCTAGCCTAGCCTGTTTGTTGATCGTATCGTATGTCGATACCTTGTTTGTTGATTGTCTCGTATGTATTTCCTTGTTTGTATACTGCAGCGGTGTGAAGACCGTCGCTATTCACCTCCGGGACCGACGACTGCTGTCTTGGACTGGATCTGTCACCGGTGTGGTCTGCGTCACAGTCTCACCTGTCCTACCTGTTAGACAGCTGCACGAGGGGCTGGAGTGGAGGCGACCAGAGGACACAACTGAGATCAAAAGAAAGTAGGAATCCTGATAATTAAACGCTATGGGTAGCCTAAAGAACGCAATATAGCAACTGTCCAAAACGACATGAAACCTCAGAGCCCGGTCAGTGCATGCCATTCTCAATATTATGAACTATTTAAACTAGAAAAGGTGAAATCCCTGAAGGCAGTTTAAACTACTCCGCTTAAAGGTAGGTTGGAACCATCCAGGGCTGCCAAGTCTCACACGCATTTCAGCCTATTCTCACGCTCACACTTCACAATTCTCACGCCGAGAAATGACCAACCGCTAAATAGGCTAGGTTACTAGCTGTTCAATGTTCATGGGACCCTTATTTTGTAATTACGTTCACGAACGCTACTCTCGCCTCCCAGGCGTCCTTCGCGCGCAAAAAACGCTACTCAAATCTACCTGGGGATTTGAGTAGCGTTTTTTGCGCGCGGTTCCACTCCTGTAGTCAAACTTGACAGCCTTGGAACCACCATCCAAGGCCAGAACTGAGCCTCTACCTTTAATTTGATTAATTCAGCAAGTAGTGAAGGAGGTGGTCCCTCCTGGAGGTGTGATACCACCTGATCTCCCATATATAGGCTACCACCTGATCTCCCATATATAAGCCTACCACCCGATCTCCCATATATACCACCCGTTCTCCCATATATACCACCTGATCTCCCATATATACCACCTGATCTCCTATATACCACCTGATCTCCCATATATACCACCCTATATACCACATGATCTCCCCTATATACCACCCGATCTCCCATATATACCACATGATCTCCCCTATATACCACCCGATCTCCCATATATACCACCCGATCTCCCATATATACCACCCGATCTCCCATATATACCACCCGATCTCCCATATATACCACCCGATCTCCCATATATACCACCTGATCTCCCATATATACCACCTGATCTCCCATATATACCACCTGATCTCCCATATATAACACCCTATATACCACATGATCTCCCCTATATACCACCCGATCTCCCATATATACCACATGATCTCCCCTATATACCACCCGATCTCCCATATATACCACATGATCTCCCCTATATACCACCCGATCTCCCATATATATCTGTACCACCCAATCTCCCATATATACCACCTGATCTCCCATATATACCACCTGGTCTCCCATATATACCACCCGATCTCTCATATATACCACCTGATCTCCCATATATACCACCCGATCTCCCATATACTGTATACCACCCGATCTCTCATATATACCACCATTCATTTTTTGAGCCCCTTTCAGCAGAAGTAAAAGCAGCCCAAGTCGTAAGTAGAAACAGCATGTAAGGCTGCACTGAATAAAGTTTAAATGGTTTTCAGTAAGACACACTAACTATAACCCCATCTGATATGTGTGTGTTGGTGTGTGTGTGTGACTGTTACTATATCAATGACTAGTACAAGCATCATATTCAGTCATAATCAGTAGACCTTATCAGCAACTCAACATTCACAACGGTCTGGCCATTTACTGTACTACCATGTAGTTTCAACATATAGTACTGTGCACCCATCAAACCATCCCTGATGTTATAAAGTAGACGGTGTTTATTAAAGATGTTTAATATGTTAATATCTAATTCTTGCTGTGTACACCTAAACAACATTTGTCAAATATTGCTAATGTACAATAATTTACAGATGTATCTGTTATAATATGAGAGATTGTAAAAAAACCAACAAAGAAACAACTACAGAAAGTTTTGGTGTACAGACAAACGGCAACAAGCACAGATCGACAGCAGCTAACAGCACGCTCCAACTTCACTACTGGTTTGGTCATTTCAAATTAGTGAATGAGTCCATGTATGTGAGTGTTCCAACTCAAGGGTCAGGTTTCTGGTGAATGAATCCATGATATGTAGCAGGCTGCTGTGGATATTCTACCAGTCTGTGGTCGCCAGCACACTGTTCTTTGCCGTTTCCTGCTGGAAGGCGGCACCAGGTCTGGGGAGACAAACAAGCTGGACAAGCTGGTGAGGAGGGCCGGCTCTGCCGTGGCGCAACAACTGAACAGCCTGGAGGCTGTGGTGGAGAGGAGGAAGTCTATCCTAGACAACCCCTCCCATCCCCTCTATGACGAGCTGTGGCAGATGGGGAGCACTTTCAGCCACAGGCTCCTCCCACCCAGGTGCAATACGGAGTGGTTCAGACGTTCCTTTGTGCCAGCGGCCATCAGACTCTATATGTATGTAC
>NC_140234.1:25664479-25679479 GCF_949987555.1 Borostomias antarcticus
CACTAACACACACCTCAACCATGACCATTAAAGGGCAATGCTCGTTTTTGACAACCTGGACCTTATTTACGACATATTATAAGAAGTTTGACTCACCGAGATCACTTTGGTGTAGTTCGGAGGCCTGTAGAAGAAATTTAAAATCCAACGCGAGCCAGTATATCCATGTAACGTTGATCGGGGCACCGAGAATGCAGTTTCTCAAAATCTATTTTCGGCCGCTAAACGGTTGTTTTCATCAATCAGATTGGATGAATCGACAGTTGAGATTCTTCAACGCGAGGCATTGTTTCGGTTTTCAAATACGGGGTCTTTAGCCTCTGTAATATGATCTTTACACGCCTTTCCCCACTTGCTCCAGCACGCATGCGCACAGGCCAGCGCGCAGACTGGCTATTCTCCGGCTCACATTCTCTGCGCTACGATCGTTGTTGGTGACGAGAATATTGTCGTCGTCATTCGTCAGCAACAATCCGATCGTAGCGCAGAGAATGTTACACCAAAGTGATCTCGGTGAGTCAAACTTCTTATAATATGTCGTAAATAAGGTCCAGGTTGTCAAAAACGAGCATTGCCCTTTAACACACACCTCAACCATGACCACACTAACACAAGGCTCCGAACCGGTGCAAGGAACGGAAACGAAAACCGAAAACGAACGAATTTGACATCTTTAAAACCGGATAATAACATTATTTTTTCGTTCTTTGTAGTAGGCCTATATAACTTACAAATAATTTTAATGGCCGAATAGGCTAAATTAAATTTATTAAATTTGTAGCCAACATCTTGTCCTTTTTGTAATGTAGCCTAGGCCTAAATCTGTTATTTCACAGTCAGGATCTTAAATGCTTGCTTAGCGAAATGAAGAGATTTAGATATTACAACAACACACCATAGCCTAGTTCAGACTAGGGATGTGCGCAGCGACTATTTTCACTGACAACTAGACTGTGGTTTTGTAACCGATTACATGACTAGTCTAAAAACAGGATTCCCAAGTTTCTACAACAAGTGCTACAGTATTTAGAAAAATTGAGGATGTTTCTCAAACTCTGCAAGCTAAGATGCATGACTATTCTTGATGTTTCCCAACCACTCAGCGGCAGCCAATTTGCACGCGTTGCGCAGGGCTGTCACACTCTCCTTTGTTTGCCTGTGCAAAACAGTAGTTCAGCCTGTCCTTACAGCTTATTACTTAGCAAAGATATCAATGTGATTTATTTTGTTTAATTGAAGAAGAGTAGGCTAGCCTATAGCCTGTAATGTTTCAGTAGGCTAAAACTAGATTTCACATAAAGACCGCGGATGTCAGAGAGGGCAATAACGTTCGAAGGCAAATTTATTCCAACATTGGTCCACAAAGAATGATGCAAATAATAAAGTGAAAGAAAGAATAGCCTACTGTGCAAATATAATGTTTTATATGGACCTGCGTGTCTGCAATAAAGTTCCTCTATCTTTATAACCAACATTCAGCGGAAGCCAATTTTCACTCGTTGCGCATCTCGCTCCAAGTATGCCCAGCTGGCACACGACCGACCTTAAACTTTGAAATATAGTTGGATTAATGTCAGTCGTCGTTTCAACCTTGAAACAATATTGAATGCTCAATGGTTGAAAAGGGTTGATAAAATACTTAGAAATCAATGTTGAAATTCTGTTGAAGATCTGTACGTTGATCTACAACAACATCAACATGATGTCTTCAACCTGTAGCCCTTAAATGCACAATATGTGTAAAAAGTGGCCCAACGAAGTTGTTGCTTTATATATCTTTGCACTAAATTATTTTTATTGGTCACAAATCCTTATTTTGCGCTTGCACAAAGAATGAGATTCGAATTTCCTTTTGTGGACATCCGAGGATGTCCTATTATGGACATCGTAGTTTCTTTGGAAATTTTGTTGCGGTGCATCGTGTGTTTGTCTCGCAGCTGGACGTAGCTAGTATCTACTTATATACAAGCTGAGCAATGTGCCAGTCATTCCCTTGATGTCCAACTTTTGCCGCTACTTGTAGATTGTAAGGTTAATATATTGTTTAGCTTGCTAACTAAGTTGGTTTTGCTTTCGCGTTTTAGGCTACATCCTGGGTCGTATTGTGCTGCAGAGGTTGTATGTTTAGAAAGCTAAAAGCTGTTACCAGCCGGCAGATTGACTGTGAATGCCTTTTTCTGTAGCATTGCTGTATAGAAGTATGTCACAAAATGTGTTTGTGTGTGTGCATGCCAGTGCCACAAACACTTATTTTTCACATTATTGTTGGATTGATGTTGTTGCTATTTGCACAGTTGTCAGTGTTGCAACCCCATTCACTGCTGTTGTAGGCCTATGTGCATCTTGATTCTAATGTAAAATAAATTTTTAAAAAGTTCACGCCTTTGTTCTCTGTGGCTACATGATTGAAAAGTAATTAGTTGAAACAAAGTTGCAGATTCAACAGTGATGCAAAGTTGACTCAAAGACCTTAATTTACCCATGTTGAAAAGTAAGCCGTTGAAACAAAGGATTTCAAAGTTGATTCACCTTTCAAATTCAACACATATTCAACAGTGATTGAAAGACCTTAATTCACCCATGTTGAAGAGTAAGATGTTGGAACAACGTCGCGATATCAACGTTAATTCACTTTTCAAAATCAAAACCTAATCCAACGTTGATTCACATAGTCACATGACGTTGAATCACCCGTGAATCAACGTTGAAATGCCAGCTGGGTGGTTTGGCTATTTAAAACACGGAGTAGGCTACTTTGTGACAGTTGCTTGGATGTATACTGGTATGCATAAACCTATGTTTTGCGAATTTAATGGTCTGCCTCCTTCAGAGTTCAACTCGGCAATTAGGCTGTGAAAGCGAGCGCGCCTCTTGGAATCTAGTCTATTGTTGCACAGATTTCCGTCACGTCTTGACTTTCACAAACCAAATGATTAGGCTACATTAATTAATATGAGCACACTTTAGTGACAATGTGCCGTGCAACCCTGATCATTGAATAGCATAAGTTAAATTACTATAATATTAAAGACGGCGGATGCCAGACGATAGGCTACGTATTAGGCGTAGGCTATATATAGGCGCCAAATCCGGAGCTCCCATACAAAAGGAACGCAGCATAAACAATAGGGATTGCGCAGATGAATGAAAGAGGTGACTAATTATTTATAAATAACATAAAACAAAATAAAAACAAACAATAGGCCTAAATGCTTAGAATAAAATAGCTTGCAGCAACAGTACAAGAAAATATTTTTAAAAGGATGATGAGCTTATGATAGACCTGCGCAGACCTGCGAATAGTTTACGGTGTGGATTAAGGGCATACGGGAATAGGACTAATGTTGCGTATTTCTTGTAAAATAATCAACAAGGCTACACTACAGCACACATCACCAAGGCTAATATTGTTGGCAATAAGGCCACAACCCTAGACTTGTTGATTAGGTTATACCTTACAAGAAATACTGTAGGCCTGTAGAGTCTTATAGGCTAACACCCCCGGAACGGTGAACGGAACGTTATTTTTCGTTCTTAACCGGTTCAGGAACGCTATGTTGGTGGCGCAACACGAGAAACGTTAAATATGCTGGTTCTGCACGGAGCGAACCGATTTAAAAATAATTTCGTTTTTAAGCCCTGCACTAACACACACCTCAACCATGACCACTAGTGTGTGTGTGTGTGTGTGTGTGTGTGTGTGTGTGTGTGAGAGAGAGAGTTCAAGTGTGTGTGTGTGTGTGTGTGTGTGTGTGTGTGTGTGTGTGTGTGTGTGTGTGTGTGGTGTGTGTGTGCATGTGTTCGTGAGTAGGTAGTCTCGCGGGCCAGACGAGTTGACTTTCAGACC
This sequence comes from Borostomias antarcticus, assembly GCF_949987555.1. Taxonomy (NCBI): domain Eukaryota; kingdom Metazoa; phylum Chordata; class Actinopteri; order Stomiiformes; family Stomiidae; genus Borostomias; species Borostomias antarcticus. The sequence continues at coordinate 25,668,327 of NC_140234.1, forward strand.
GGATTGTCTAGAACGTCTGGAATTCAGGTGCTGAAATTTTGTAAGTTTGGAAGTTGGAGAAAAAACGGGCGGATATCCCGTCAAAATTCCGTAGAGAGTAGTAGGCTGTCCGGACCGGAAGTGATTCGTTTTTTTAAGAACTTCCTTTCAAAAATTCTAAGCGGCTGAAGTCCAGACTTTATTTATTTTATTTAGAAGTTTATTTCAGGGACAACATACAAATACATTAGTCTCCTTAGAGAGAAGATGCATTGTACTAGATTATAGCTTTTGCTAATTTCCATCTAGAGTCCCATATACATACAACAATACAATAAAAATTATGCAATAAAACATGCATTTGTACAATACGATGAAAACATGCATTTACATATTAAAACACTACATTACAGATTCCATGTCATACCCCTCCTTCCCCTCTCAACCCACGCACACACACACACACACACACACATTTAATACTATGTTACAGATTCCCTGTCATACCCCCCCTCCCCTCTCAACCCACGCACACACACACACACACACACACATTTAATACTATGTTACAGATTCCCTGTCATACCCCCCCTCCCCTCTCAACCCACCCGTACACACACACACACACCATGCACACACACGCGCATGCACATACACCCTACAGAGTGGGAACAGAATTGACTATCTAGCAACTGTTCTTTCAAGTGAGCTTTGAAGGTGCCAATTGAGTTCCACTGAGTTATTGCTTTTACAGTGAAAGATGACTGTCCAAACAGTGTAGCGGAAAGATTTAGCGCAGTCAAGTGCGAACACTGTTCTTGTCACTCTGCTTGAGTTTGTGGATCGAAAGTGTACAAACTCGCCCAGTGGAGAAGGTGCCGAGCCATTAAGGATTTTGTAAATCATACATAGGTCTGCTAGTTGTCTGATGTGATCAAAGCCCAGTAGTCTGTTTCACAAGGATCCTACAGTGGTGGAAATGCATAGGCTTTTTGTCTAAAGTTTTCAGGGTTTGCTTGTAAAGGGAAGCAAGAGGTCTTGTAACTGATTCGCCAGCTTGTCCCCAGCATGTGATACAGTATGCTATGTGGGAGAGAACCATGGCATGCATGAATGTCTTTAGCCCTGTTTTAAGGTTACTTATGATCATATACAATGGTTCATATCAGAATGTTGACAAAACTAGCACTTTTGAGAAAGTCTTCTAATTGCTCTACCACCCTTTTGGTCATACAATGGATGTGGGTGGGCACCTTGAAAAATCTTCCAAAAAACGTTAAACTCTTGATTTCAAAGACAAGAAGCTCACCGAGGGGGTAATTGGTGTCCGTTGGTGTTCTGACATCAAATTCGCCGCAAAGTATGAATCCTGTAGGGTTTTATTGATCATTTTATGAAACGCATTGACTTGTAGGCTATTGATGCAACCATTGTAGATGTGTAGATCAATCCGCAGAGGGGATTCAGGAAGCGGAACTACTTACGGTAGCTATTGTTATTGTTTATGTTGCTAGGCTACCTAGTTTGCGGAGGTTTACACATGTATGTGCTGCGACTAAATAGTTTGATGCTAAATATTTTTTAAAAGCCTTTCCAGGTGAACTAGAATCTTACTTTATGGCGAATTATATGTCAGAACGCCAACTAACACCTAGGTGAGTTTCTTGTCTTTGAAATCGAGAGTTTAACATGTTTTTCAAAGATTTTTCAAGGTGCCCACCCACATCCATTGTATGACCAAAAGGGTGGTAGAGCAATTATCAGACTTTGTCAAAAGTGTTAGTTTTGTCAACGTTTTGATCTGAACCATTGTATATGATCATAAGTAACCTTAAAACAGGGATACACATGCATTTTCCCTTTAATACTCCTTTAATGAGTAGAAAGTCACCACGTTAGCTCGAGCTGCTGTTCTCGTTGACGAGTTTGCGCTGACGCACAAACACAGGTCTGGGGTGTCTCGTTCAGACAAGAGCTCGTCTAATGTCTCTGCTCCATTTAAAGTGCAGTCACATCCTCCCAGCCCATCGTCGTCTCCATCCAGTGATGAGCGGGAGTGTTACTTTTGTCATCGTGTAGGTCACATTAAATCAGACTGCCCTGCTCTAAAACGAAAGATGGCGCAAAACAAACGCGTGAAAGAGGTGTCACTGGTGTCTACTCTTCCAGTGGGGGAGTGTGGCTCACCAATGAACCCTGTCTTTAAACCGTTCCTATTGGACGGGAAGGTTTCTCTCTCAGCAGATCAGCGTTCGGTGTGCATTTTATGTGACACCAGAGCTGCCCAGTCTTTCATATTGTCCGATGTGTTACCATTATCGGAGGGCTCCTCGTGTAGGTCAAGTGTGTTGTTGCAGGGCTTTGGAATGGGGTACGAGTCCGTGCCTCTTCACCAGATACACTTATCCTGCAGTTTAGCCAATGGTATTCACCAGGTGGGTGTGCGCCCCTCGCTACCATTGGAAGGTGTTTCATTCCTCTTGGGAAATGACATTGAGGGTGGTAGGGTAGCTCCGGTGCTGGAGGTTTTAGATCTAGGAAAAACTAAACTAGCAAATCTGCTTTAAAAACTAATCAAAACTAAACTGAAATTGAAAACAAAAAGTTAAAACGATATAGTAATAAAAACTATTATACAAACAAAACTATTATAACCTTGCTCCGGTGTTATCTGAGGGGACTGTGTCTCCTCAGGTGCCTTCTCTGAGTGTTGTCGAGAAGAGTAGTAAGTCTAGAACTGAGTCTGAGTGTGTTAAATCCCCTCCCGAGTCACAGTCTCTACCAATGACGAGGGAAAACCTCATTATCGCTCAGAAGGCAGACAACAGCCTCTCTAAATGTTTTGCTATGGCTCTTACCCCAGAGGCAGCTACAAAGAAAGAGGTGGTTTATTTCATGGAGGAGGGCCTTCTGATGCGAAGGTGGGCTTCGCGCTCAGATTATGATTGGAATGTTGTGTGTCAGGTTGTGGTGCCTGTTCCATTCCGCCACTCTGTACTGTCCCTAGCGCATGACCATCTCTGGGCTGGACACTTGAGGGTAACAAAAACCTACGACCGGGTGTTGAAGCACTTTTTCTGGCCAGGGTTGAAAAAGGATGTGGCTAGATTTTGTCGCACTTGCCATGTTTGCCAGGTAACGGGGAAACCGAATCAAGTGATTCCACCTGCTCCTCTGCATCCTATCCCAGCGTTAGGGGAGCCTTTTGAACATGTGTTCGTGGATTGTGTCGGTCCTCTCCCGAAGACAAAGTCGGGTAACCAATTCTTGCTCACTATAATGTGCGTTGCCACCCGATACCCGGAAGCTATTGCTCTTAGGAAGATCTCCTCACAGTCAGTAGTAAGAGCCCTGATCAAGTTCTTTTCTACATTTGGGCTGCCGAAAACAGTACAAACCGATCAGGGTACTAACTTCCTATCAGGCATTTTTGAGCAGGTAATGAAAACATTGTCCATTACGCACCGGGTATCCACCGCTTACCATCCTCAGTCGCAAGGCGCGCTAGAACGCTGGCATCAAACATTTAAATCTGTCCTGCGCAAATATTGTATGGAGACAGAGCGAGACTGGGATGAGGGGGTCCCGTTGGCATTATTTGCAGTGCGGGAGGTCAAACAAGAATCCATGGGTTTTAGTCCCGCATAACTAGTGTTTGGTCATACTGTCCGGGGGCCCCTGAAGTTGTTGAAAGACCAGATTTTGGGCGGGAGCTCGCCCGTTAAAAAGAAAGTTTGATACAGGGGCCATCCCGCGGTCATTGCAAGTCCTGGTTTTGCTTCCAGTCCCTGGTTCTTCTTTACATGCCCGGTTTGCAGGTCCGTTCTGCATTGACAAGAAATTGAGTGATATGGACTATGTGGTTAGAACTCCTGATCGCAAGCGGAAAACCAGGGTCTGTCATTTAAACATGTTGAAGCGCTACTGCGCTAGAGGTGATGGAGCATCTGAGACGCCTCCTGATGCGCAAAGTAGGCCTACTGGTGCTGATGAAATGAAATGAAATCATGTGCGCTCCTTTTTCTGAGCGGGATGAGGATGGCCTGGCGCTGCGTAAACTTCAGCAGCAGACCCCTCGGCTGGGCAATACTGAGATGTTGAGGGATCTGCCTTCCCTGATGCCTCATTTGAGTAATGAGAAAAGGTCTGACCTCTTTAAACTTATTTCGGATTTTCTCAGCCTGTTTGGAGACGTGCCCACTCGCACGACGGTTTTGGAACATGACATAGATGTGGGTGAGGCACGGGCTATAAAACAACATCCATATAGAGTGAATGCGGCAAAGAGAACGCTGATGGAGAGGAAGTGTCTTATTTATTATAACATGATTTGGCCCATCCTAGTACCAGCCAGTGGAGCTCTCCTTGTTTACTAGTACCAAAACCCGACTCCACAGTCCGGTTTTGTACGGACCATCGTAAGGTAAACAAGGGCTGTGTTCCGAATCGCATACTACCCTACTATAAAGTATGCCAAAACAGGATGTAGTATGTCCCAATACATAGTATGCCACATGCAGTATGGCAAAAATACCAGGATGTCCTACTACATCCGGTCGTATTTTGCAGTATGCAAGGTAGCAGGCTTTTCTGGCTATTCTGACCCACAATCCTGTGCGCAGCGGAAATGTGCGTCACATGTGCGAGTCTTGACAGCTGTAGACGAATGTCGCGTTATGGACAGCGACGGATGTGGGCAAATTTCAAGGTGCAATGTTATGACAAGGTAGTATGTCCCAATTGGATGCCTACTGCTTGCAAAGTACGTACTTTCTAAGGGGAGCTGTAGTAGGTACTGGTAGTAAGAAGTAGAAGTATGCGATTCGGAACGCAGCCAAGATCACCGTCCCTGATTCTTTTCCTATGCCTCGGGTCGATGACTGTATTGATACTATAGGTTCCGCCTCCTATGTAACAAAACTGGATCTTCTGAAAGGATATTGGCAAGTGCCACTTTCATCTCGAGCCTCGGAGATGAGTACATTTGTGACCCCTGACGCTTTTCTACAGTACTCGGTAATGGCATTTGGCATGAGAAATGCGCCCGCTATTTTTCAGCGGCTGGTGAATGTCGTTTTTGCGGGGGTGCCAAACTGCACCGCATATCTGGATGACGTTGTGGTGTATTCGTCTGACTGGCCTAGCCATGTATCTTCCCTGAGGACGGTTTTCCAGAGACTGGCTGCTGCCTCTCTCACTCTCAATTTGGCAAAATGCGAGTTTGGGAAGGCAACAGTGACATCTGGGAAAACAGGTGGGGGGAGGTCAGGTGCGCCCTCTGGAGGAGAAGGTTGCGGCTATAGCTGCGTTCCCTGTGCCAAGTACTAGATGTGAGTTACGTCGGTTTTTGGGGATGTCAGGGTATTACAGGGGGTTCTGTCTGAACTTTTCGACAGTGGCAGCACCGCTGACTGATTTGATTAGTCCTTTGGTTCCGTATGTATGGACTGATGAGTGCCAGTCAGGTTTCGAGAGCTCTAAGGTCCTCCTGTGCAGTGCCCTGGTTCTCAGTGCGCCTGATTTCAATACCCCTTTCTCTCTGAGGTGGATGCCAATTCCTTTGGAGCTGGTGCAGTGTTAACTCAGATGGATGCGGATGGTCTGGTCCATCCAGTTGGTTACTTCTCCAAGAAGTTTACCAGTTGCCAGAGGCGCTACTCGACCATTTAACAGGAGACGTTGGCGCTGTTACTGGCACTACAGTTCTTTGAGGAGTACCTTGGCTCCAGCGCTGAGCCTGTGGTGGTCTTTACCGACCACAATCCTCTTGTTTTTTTGGATCGTATGTACAACCACAACCAGCGCTTGATGCGCTGGGCTGTTATGCTGCAGACGTATAACCTCATTATACGGCACAAGAAGGGCACTGAAAATGTGTTTGCTGATGCCCTTTCTAGAGTTTAAGTTGCTATTGTTGTATGGACTAGTGGTGGAGGATGGGTGGTTGGTGTCGTCAGCCATGGGCTGACTCTTTATGGGGGGGGAGTGTTACGGTCTGTACTGTTCTTGTTTGTGTTAATGTATGCAGGCCTGCATGTTATGTATGTGTTGTCTGTCCTGGTGTTTTGTGGTTGTTTGTCTCCCCCTGGTGTCCCCAGAATTGTCCCTTTCTTTCAGAAGCTGAAGCTGCTGGCGCCTTTGTCTATCATCACACCTGTTCCGTGTTAAATCAGCCACGCCTTCTCCTCCCCCTATATATAGTCCTGGGTTTTCTTTGTTCTCTCTCTCTCTCCCGGGTGGCGGTGCCAGGAGGGGAGTGGTTGGTTTTGTTTGGGTAACTTTTGTTGTATTAGTTTGTGTTAACCTCTGTTCAGACTGTTTTGTTAGTTTCTGTTATGTTATCTTTAGAGCTCATCAGGGACATTTGGGTAAGTTTAGACACCCTGGGGTCTAAGTGAGCACCAACCCCTGTATTTAGGGGTGCCTGTAAAAGGTGTGGGGGGGGTTATTTATGTTATATTTTGTTTGGTGCCACTGATTAGTGCCTTATGTTCCCTATGTTGCATTATATTTGTATTCAATAAATATTCTTTTGTTGAATTTCCAGTTTAAGTTGTGGTTTTGTGTGGCTGCACCCTCATTGGTTTGTGTCTGTTGTGGTAAATGTTGCGCCTTGGTCCTCCGGCCATCAGGGGGCGTAACAGAGACCTTCTATGCTGACCTGGATAACATCCTAAACCAAGTTCCCAACGAGGACAAGCTTATCCTGCTTGGAGACTTCAATGCCAGGGTGGGACGAAACCACGATCTATGGAGAGGCACGATTGGGAAGGAAGCAGTTGGCAACACCAACTCCAACGGTGTTCTACTACTGTCAAAGTGTGCAGAACACAACCTGATCATCACCAACACACTTCCACCAGAAGAACAAACTCAAAACATCCTGGATGCATCCTTGCTCAAAGCTCTGGCATCTCATTGACTACATAGTCATCTGCACCAAAGACCGCCATGATGTGCTCAACACCAGAGCGATGATCAGTGCAGATTACTGCTGGACAGACCACCGTCTCATCCGCTCCATCATGTCCATCAGTCTTATGCGGAAAAGACAGGTGCAAAAAAGACAGTGTCGGCCAAAGCTGAACATCGAAAGGCTGGGCTGGGTGACACCGACTTTCAGCAGCAGCTTCAGGCCACTCTCAGCACTGATCTGCCCAACCAATATCCAGATGATATTGAGACACACTGGGACCTGCTGAAGTCTATTACCATCGACTCCTGTAAAAGCACCCTCAGTTACAAGACCCGTAAACATCAAGACTGGTTTGATGAGAACGACAACGAAATCCTTCGGCTCATTGACATCAAGCGGCAAGCCTTTATTGCCTGGCAAAATGACATCAGCTGCAAGGCAAAAAGAGCAGCCCATGCCAAAGCAAAGGCAGTCATCCAATCTCGAGTCAGGCAACTGAAGAACGAGTGGTGGACAAGAAAGGCTCTGGAGATTCAGCAGCTTGCTGACTGTGGGGACACCAGAGGTTTCTTTGATGCCACAAGCGCTGTATATGGCCCTAGCCACCGTTGCCTAGCTCCCCGTCGCTCCAAGGATGGACTGGTGCTGCTGAAAGACAATGAGTCGATGGCAACCAGATGGAAAGAACATTATGAGGAGCTGCTGAATCGGGACACCACCCCTGAGATGGAGGCCCTTGACCAACTGCCTCAACAGCCCATCAAGGAGGACATGGGAGCACATCCCAGTCTAAAAGAGGTGCAGGACACCATAAGGAACATGAATAACAACAAGGCTACTGGAGCTGACGGCATCCCAGCAGAGATCCTGAAGGCAGGTGGGCCTGATCTCCTCAGCCTTATCTATGCCCTGCTCCTCAAAGTGTGGGAAAAGGAGGAAATTCCAGCACAACTCAGGGATGCCCTAATAGTCTCCATCTTCAAGAAAGGAGATAAGGCAGACTGCGGAAACTACTGCGGTATTTCCCTTCTGTCCACCATTGGGAAAGCTCTCGCCCGGATCTTGGCAAACAGGCTCCTCCCCCTGTCTGAAAACATCCTTCCTGAATCTCAGAGTGGCTTCCGTCCAAACAGAGGTACCATGGACATGAGATTCATCGCTCGCCAACTGCAAGAAAAATGCTGGGAACAAAATCAGTCACTTTACATGGCGTTCATAGACCTCACCAAATCCTTTGATTCTGTGAATCGTCAAGCTCTTTGGCTGGTTCTGGCAAAGATTGGCTGCCGAGACAAATACATCTGAGGAGACAACCATTTTCGAGGAAGTACACCACCGCCTCAGCTCTGCCAGTGGGGCATTCTCAAGACTGAGAAAAAGGGTCTTTGAAAACCGTGACCTCCAAGCCAGGACAAAGATTCTGGTTTACAAAGCTGTAGTGCTGCCCATGCTACTGTATGGGTCAGAATGCTGGACCACATACAGTAGGCACCTGAAGGCCCTAGAGGCATACCATCAAAGATGCCTCAGGAAAATCCTCAAGATCACCTGGGAAGATAAACGTACCAACATCAGCATCCTAGAGGGGGCCAACATCTCCGCCATCACTGCCATCATTGCCCAGCACCAACTTCGATGGACTGGCCATGTGGTCCGCATGCCCGACTCTCACCTCCCAAAACAAGTCCTATACTCCCAGCTCTTTACAGGACAACAAAAGGTCAGCAAAAGGACAACATCAAAACAAACATCAAGAAGTGCCACATAGACCCTAAGACCTGGGAGGCCACAGCAACCAACAAGGTGGCCTGGAGACAACTTGTCCGAGATGGAGCCGCACAATATAATGACGACCTCCACAGTGCTGTGGAAGACAAGCGCAGATGCAGAAAGAAGAGCGCTTCCACCAAAAAGGTTCAACCCAGACCCACGACCCTCACTGCCCATCCCTGCCCACACTGCACCAAAGTATGCGGCTCCAGGATCGGCCTCTTCGCCCACCTGAAGACCCACAAGGACTAAGAAGGAGGACAGTCATACTCAACCCCGAGTGACCGCAGATGATGATGATGGGTGTGTGTGTGAGAGACTTCATGTGCGTGTGTATGTGTTTGTAAGTAGGTTTGTGTGTGCGTGTGTGTATATGTGTCACACCTGTAGGGACGAGGATGTTGGCGAAGATAATGAGGCTGGAGATGATGAGGCAGATGGCCTGGGTGGCGCGCCGGCCCAGGTAACTGAGCATGATCAGAGCTAGCAACTTAGCGGGGATGTCCACCATGCCGAAGATGACCTGCATGAGGTAGATGTTCACCCCAAACTTCTGCAGGTCCATAGCCAGACCGTAGTAGGCGAAGCTTGTGGAGAACCTGGTGGAGGCAGAGACACTGAGGGTCACAACTCTTAATATGGGTACAAATGGGCTAAAAAATGTAGAAAAAAGTTTGGTGGCCATTTTGATTTCTTATCTTGAACATGCCTCCTATTCAGATACAGTTGGACACCCCTTGTAGAATGTTTATCACTGAAAGAACACCAACTTTCAAACAGTTATTTGCTGCAGTGGAGCAGAGATGTGTTACAGGTGAGCAGACACTGGGGCCACATTCTCACATCCACAGGCTCCCACACAAAGAGAACAACCTCCAGGGATATTCTCTATACTTATTCTCAGTTCTTGACTGAGGTTAATCTGTGTTCTAGATGTTCTTGCTTCTAGACTGAGGTTGATCTGTGTCTAAGAAACAACCCTTCATGTATGTATCCAGCTACAGCTGCCTCCCAGTCAGGTGACTGTGGTGTAACAGCTGGGGAACGAACCGCGACCTTCTGCATGGGAGCCCAAACCTAAACCAGACCTAGACCGCCACAGCAGCTCATGGTGACCTGGCCCCACGCTTGGCCCCGCCCCTACCAGACGACCTGGCCCCGCCCCTGGCCCCACCCCTGGCCCCGCCCCTACCACACGACCTGGCCCCGCCCTTGGCCCCGCCCTACCAGACGACCATGAGGCAGACGGAGATCCTCCTCATCATGCGGGTCCTCAGCAGGTCGTAGGCTGTGTACGTCGTCCTGCTGGACTGGATCTCCTTATGCATGTGGGACTCCAGCACCTGGCCTCACACACACACACATGCGCACACACGCACACACACACACATGCGCACACACACACATGCACACACATGTGCATACACACACACATGCACACACGCAAACAGAGTAGGGGTTTCACAGAAAAGTTGACTACTTGACACTGCATCGTTGTAGACTAATCATTTTTCTATTATTATTATTATTAATTTTTTTTAATATATATGTATATGTTTATTGGGTTTTGCAATAACATACAATTGTATCATCAGAGTAATTATAAAAAGTAAAAAGGCATATATTCCCTTTATAAAAAGACATAATATAAAAAGGTGACCATTGCCATAATGCTAAATCCCTTCATCTGTGGGTTTTAGTCAGTAATAAAGCAGTGGCAGTGCATCTACAGCAGATATGCAGCAGGGGGCGCTGTGGGGAGTTGTTGAAGTCATAGCTGCCAAGCGTGACTTTAACACTGTGCAGTGAGAGCGCTAAAGCAGCAGACATGTGAGGCAGATGTGCGTCCCAAAGTCCGATTACAATCAACGGTGTGGAAATACTTTACCAGAGCAGATAAAAGTCAGCTGCAATATATGTTAGGCCACCCCAAAGTACCACAGCAGTACCAGAGTTTTTACCACTTTTTTTCTTGAAATGTGAAGTAGTTGATGTCTATTAAAATGCAGCAATCGTGAATGCCCTCACACTCACACACACACACATGCGCACACGCACATGCGCACACACACGCACATGCGCACACACACACACACACACACACACACGGGGGATGGCATTCAGGATGACCCTTCGTCGCACTGAAATGAAAAAATCATTCTGTCCCATGTTGGTTCACATAATTGGTCATAGTGTTCACCTATTCAACGATGCATGACCAAAAAAAGTAAAAAAATCTACTTTTGTTGTAATCTTATATCAAAGTATATCATTTCTTACTTACTGGAAAACGGTAGGTCATGTGCAATTACGACAACAGGTACCTTAGATTTTAGGCCAGTAATCTCACGACATCCACCCGTCAATCAACGCTATCCTTCTATCTAATCTGTCTAAAGTTCTTAAAACCCGTCCACTTGTCAATGTTCCAATCAAATTCCTCTAAACATTATGTCCCACCCTCATAGCTTGTTTGCGTCGGAAATAA
>NC_140234.1:25684479-25714479 GCF_949987555.1 Borostomias antarcticus
GCTCATCTGCTTCAGGGGGCGCAGAGTACACACCAGGTCCCACTGGACACACACACACAAACACACACACACATATACACACATACACTGTCATAGAAATTGTAGTTTCACCACCTCCCTCAACCTTTCACATAGCTGTGCTAATCTAATTTATGACAGGATGACCTCCACCTAGACGTTGTCTGCTCCAGAATAACCATCCTTTGTCCCATTGTCCCTGCATGTGTCTGTATTCTCAACCACTGTTGATGATGTCCGACATTTAATATGACGTGTACAGATGGGTTAGCCAATCACATCCCTGGAAGCGTCATACCTATGTATTGCTTGAATATAAGGCAGCGCAGGACAAGCCTACTCACTTCTGTTGGATAAACCACTCACGTGCGTTGTCCTGAAGTCCTTGCGCTCGTATGTTTTCTCAATAAACCAGACTTGACCTCTTTGAGCGAACCTTGGCAAATCTTTTTACTTTCGATCAGATTTAATTCCATTACAACACACACACACACACATACGCACACACATACGCATACGCACACATACACACACACACACGCGCGCGCACACACACACACACATACACGCAAATACACACACAGATACACACATACGCACACACACACAAATACACACACACGCACACATACTCACACACACACACAGACACACACATATAGACACGAATACACACATATACACACACAAATACGCATACACACACAGACACACACAAATACACACCAATTAACACACACACACACACAGACAAACAAATAAACAAACACAAACACCCCCTTTTTCTTTAAGGTTATCAAACGTCTTCATCACCACCATCATCATAGCTCATCCTCAGCATCACCACCACCATCCAGTATTGAGTCGTGCATCTGTGCATTGCAACTGCATTTCATCCTGATGTTTAGACTCCAAGCAGTCTAATCAGTAGTCAGAGATGCGCAATGAGCAGGGACGGATATTCTATCCACATGGCTCCAGCCCCAGCCAGCCCAGCCCCGGCTCACCTCGGACACGATGGTGGAGAGAAACTCCGTTCGATCGTATGTCCATCCATCCAGACATAGCTCGGTCTCGGGCTCCGTCCCGTTAGCGCGCGGCCCCGGTGCGCTCGCGTTTCCCTCGAGGAGATGCCACTGCGCCTCCACGTACCTCGAACACCTGTCGAGCGTTTTTCCGTTGGCGTCGGCCGGAATGAAGACGCGCAGTAGCTGCCGGTCGTCCACCTCCTCCAGGGAGATGTTGCGGCTGCGGGCGATGGAGGTCCTGTTGGGAATGGTGCAGTGGTGTCCCGGCATCCCAGCCGAGAAGTTGTTGAGCAGGTTCTGGCTGGCAAGCAGTAGCCCCGGAAGGGAGATCAGGGTGACATGGAGCCATTGGAACCGTCCGAATCCGCCAACGTCATTGAGGAGGTCAGCGAACCCCATGTAGGCAGAGGAGATCAAGCGCCGTTACACCGAGACTTGAGAGCAGTACTTTTTCTTGAGAACTTAAGGAAAAGTTGTCTAGATCTGAAGTGAAGCTTTTTCTGAAAGGCGCAGAGAAGCAATGTACATCGAGTCCAAATCAGTTACCGGTCGCGAGTTAATTTTCTACTTTAGAAGTGCACCTATCCAGAGCCGGCCCACCCTATAAGCAAAGTAAGCGGCCGCTTAGAGCCTCGCCCCCTCCCCGTGGCCCCAGCTCGCTTGCTATTTAGAGAAGTACTGTGAGACGGCATATCCGAATGGATTCACCTGAGCGGCGCGGAAAAAAAGAGAAAAAATAAAATTGAGGATGGCAGGAGGCAAGCACTTATGGAGATAGATTTGTATCATAAATACATGCGTACGAAAGTACAATTCGCAAATGTGTTTTGCAATCCATCCGCAAACACCCATGTGTCTTACATTGAATTTGTGCGTAATTATATGTTAGAACACCTCGGTGAGTTTCTTGTCTTTGAAATTGAGAGTTTAACATGTTTTTTGAATGATTTTTCAAGGTGCCCACCCACATCCATTGTAGGGGAGAGCGGGGCGCGTCAGACCATTTTTTGCCTTAAGCTTATTTATTTAAAAATTATTTCGGTTTTATTATGGATTTTGCTATACATGTATACCTAAATCTGTTGGCTACAAAAGGACATCAAAACAAGGTTTCCAGCACTTACCAGTTTCTTGCAGTTTTGCCAAAAGTGGCGGATGTGAAAACGGTCCAACGCGCCTCATGGGTGAGGCGCGTTGGACCACGTAGTGGGACGCATTGGACCAATATAGTACATTGCCTTAAAAACCCATGCAAATAACATTATCTTCTGACAACTATATGTTATGTGCTACATACATGCTTTTTCACTACCTGCATGCATTATTTATACTGTTAGGTATTTATTATGTATAGGCCTAATAATGTCATGTTCTATACGATATTTGCTCCTATATTTAGTATTTTATCTTGTCTATTCAGAGTAATTCATTGGTTTCAGAATGATCTAATTCGAACTATTATTCTCATTGGTTGGTTTAGTCATGTGCCAGGTTAAAGGTGAGACATTCTGATCGCCATTGGTTACTCCGCACATGCAGCTCATGCTGCTACAAACACACGTGAACGCTACACACACATTGGGGACAGGATAAAAGAAGTTAAAGCATAAGTTAAATTATGAAGTTAAATCATAAAGCCCCAGACGAAGAAGAGTCTGACGCTAGCGTTTTGAAGTACACCAATTGTTTTAAATGGCCGATCACGCACCAAAAGCTTCCAGTGCGTTTGCGGCTTAACCCGTTCTAGCCATAATGAACCTATTAAAATTGTGATAAATGCACATGAATAGCCTATCTCAATTGCAAGTGAATAAAATACAGTATCCCAGTACCTAAAAAATGCAAAAATAAAACAAGTGGGGGTGTCTCACAATGTCACTAACTTGACTAAAGTCCCACAAATGCATGATCATTGAATGTGAGGCGCGTTGGACCACAGTGGTCCAAAGCGCCCCATCTACCAGAGGCTAGCTATCTGGCTAGCTGTCACTCAGTGGTATGTAGCATGAAACACGAAAATTATTCTATCTTATAGCCACTCAAACAGTGATTAAAATGATATATGTTTGGATTCTGTGACATGTATACACAAGGTATAAATCAAAAAACACTAGCATAAAAAAAAATTACTTACATGGGGTAAAAATAGATGATCGCCAGGAAAATGTTTAAAGATTTTCAAATACTCCCGCCGACTTCAGGATAGGTTGACGTGACGTAGAGAGGTGTGTTCACCAAAATATGTCCTTGTAGCTACAACAGATCACCTTAAAAGCCCAGTGGTCCGACGCGCCTCATGCTCCAATGCGCCCCGCTCTCATGACCAAAACGGTGGTAAAGCAATTATCAGACTTTCTCAAAATTGCTAGTTTTGTCAAGTAACCTTAAAACAGGGCTAAACATGATTTTTCCCTTTACTACTCCTTTAACTCCAATCTAGAAGAAAATCTTTTTGTGTGTAGTTGTATTTAACATTAATTAAGTGTTACTTTTTGTCTCTTCAGTGTTATCTTCTTTTTTTGCATAACAGTGCTATTGAATTAATATAGTAATGAATGACAACTACAAAATAACATTAAGTTACACAAAAATATAATTTATTTATATAAAACTCATCAAAACATTGTGTAGTAAAAACAGCACCATGTTGAAGTTCAAGTTCATGCTCATCAGATTAAAAAATACAAAAAATAAAAATAAAAAAGCACCATGCATATCTCACCAGGGAAAGCAATAGGGTACAACAAAATGAGCCGTGTCATTCCTTGCATATGACATTTAAATGAAGAGCTCATCAAAGGCTCCCACTGCACCCGTCGCCTTACAGGGAAGTGCATGCTTGTCGATCACAATGAAGAATGCATGAAGGTTGCTCCTTGTGGCTCCCACGGCAAGGAGATAGGGGCTGGCTGCTTTGGGTGATCTCATTGAGATGCTGCGGCACACTGGTTCCAACCTACAACAAGAGACATTCAATAGAAGTATTTAGTGTGATGGCATCTAATGATACTGCTGCACACTGGCTCCAACCTGTTGCAAGATATTCAATAGAGGCATTGAATGATTAATCTGTAACAATACATCAGTAATGGCTAAGGCTGTGTGTGTGTGTGTGTGTGTGTGTGTGTGTGTGTGTGTGTGTGTGTGTGTGTGTGTGTGTGTGTGTGTGTGTGTGGGGGCCCGTTTTAAAGAGACAGTTGTGACATTGTATACCAAATGAAATAAACATGAATTATTAGTATGCTTTTAACTTAAATGGTAAATGGACTGCACTTATATAGCGCTTTTCCACCTTAGCGGCACTCAAAGCGCTTTACAATGGCCTCTCATTCACCCATTCACACACCAATGGCGGTAGCTGCCATGCATTACATTACATTACATTACATTACAGTCATTTAGCAGACGCTTTTATCCAAAGCGACTAACAATAATTGCAGTTAACGTAGGAAGAGCCAATGTACTACTACTTGCCAGAACTCACAAGTGCATCTTCTCTCTAAAACAAACAAGTGACTAAGAGCATAATCTAGTGCTGAAGCAAAGTGCAAGAATCACAATCTAAAGTACAGTGCAATGTAATATAATAAGTGCTTAGGTGGGAGGATTGTTGTAGTACTTCTTGAAGAGATGAGTTTTGAGCCTGCGACGAAAGATGGGCAGCGACTCTGCTGTCCTGACATCAGTGGGCAGCTCATTCCACCACTGCGGGGCCAGGACAGAGAAGAGTCGTGACCGTGTCGATCGACCGCAGGAGCCTCGGAGTGACGGGGCAACCAGTCGCCCTGAGGTAGCAGAGGTAGCACCATGCAAGGTGCTAACCTGCTCATTGGGAGCAATTTGGGGTAAGGTGCCTTGCTCAAGGACACTTCGACATGTGGACAGTCGGAGCTGGGATTCAAACCACTGACCCTTCGATCACTGACGACCCGCTCTACCAACTGAGCTAGCCCCAGGTTTTAACTTAACTATTATATGAACTTTTAAATCAAATTATTTAACACTTTAAACAATTTTCATCCTATGAACTGTAAATCACTATGAACTGTTTTTAACTACGCTTTGGCCTCTACGGAGACGGAACGAGAGAAAGACAGTGAGTGTGTGTATGCAAGTGTGAGTGTGAGAGCTATGAGCTATAGCTCCCTGTGCAGACTGCCATCTGTGTGTGTGTGTGTGTGTGTGTGTATATGTGGGTGGGTGTGGAGGGGATGGGGAGGGTGAGTGAGTGAGCTTGTGAGAGTGAATGTTTGTGCTATGGCTCCTTGTGCAGACTGTGTGTGTGAGAGAGAGGCTACTATGAGTGAGTGAGTGAGTGAGTGAGTGAGGGAGTGAGGGAGCGAGCGAGCGAGCGTAGCTACTATGTGTATGTGAGTGTGTGAGTGAGTATTGAGATACATTTCAGATAACTGTTCAGTATACCTTTAGAAATCTGATGAGCTGGTCTACTGCTTGAGTTGCAGACATCTTCCCTGGCCTCTTTCTCCCTTGGGCAGATGGTGGTAGTAGATGTAGCAGCAGCAAGATGGACGACACATCACTGTCCCAGCCTGTTGATCCGTAAACCAAGATCAAGTTAAAGGCACATTTTGAAGCGGATCCAAATCACGGGGCCGTGTTCTCCAAGCACCGATTGTAGTTGGAAGATCACACTAAACATAACATACCATTCTCAACTTCAACAGGTGACTCAGCGGTGCGCATTAAATACAACAGTTCGGTTGTGGGGACAAATCCATGGCTTTCCTTGATCACTTTCCCTTTGAACATGGTTGGCGATTTCTATAGGAATCTCTTGGCTGTGACCTCACCAAACTGTAACCGGAAGTCTTGTTCGATCTGCAAGGCAACACACACAAACACCACTCTTGAGTCTACGGACAAAAAGAGAGTAGGAAGCTGTGGAATAGTTGGGTGACTGGTGCTCTTCAGTAAACTGGGAAAAAAATTGTGCTAAAAGAATCTGAGGAGTTTATTGCAAATCTGCTGAGTATCGTAGAACAGCAATGGCTCCTTCTATGTCCTCATCAGTCGACTCCTCATCACTGGTGACGGGTTGTCGTCCATGGCCTGGCCCTACAACTTTAAAGGAATAGTTGACATAGGGCCTAATTTACAACTTAATCATTATGTCCAGAGCAGTCTCACAAAATGATGCACAAGCCAGCATACACAATCACAACATAGCAAAGCGGCAGGTAATTAACACTCTTTAGAGTATTATTGTTGCAGGGATGTAACACCAAGTAGAGTAGAATTTTGGCGGGGATTTCACACCTATTAGAGTAGCAGGTAAATAACACTCTTTACAGTATAATTTGTTGCAGGGATTTAACACCAAGTGGAGTAGAATTTTGGCGGGGATTTAACACCAAGTGGAGTAGAATTGTGGCGGGGATTTAACACCAACAACCAGCAACAACCAGCAAAGTAGCTAACGTTAGTTTGAAACCATTCAAATCAATGGCTTGATAACATCATCATTGCGGGCACTATCCATCAAAGTATCCACAGAATAATAATTTAGCTAGTGAACGTAGTTAACTTACTTTCATTCAAGAAAGCTTCGAACGTCAGCTCAGGCGGTTTAACATACTTTTGCTCTCCTCGAAACTGCACACGTAGCAACATGTTGCACCTGGGAGAAAAGCACAATCGACAGAGACCCCTTTTTAGACCCTTGTACTATATGTAAGTTTACAACAAATAGCTCTCTTCCAGGGCAGTATAACGTTAACACAGTCGGCCTTGAGTTAACTTAGCTAAAGGTAACGTAAGCTAGCTAGCTAACATACTTTTTTTGGATAGCTAGATAGCTAGCCTAGCAAGCGTTAGCTAGCTGCCAGCTACACTGGAGTGCGAAAACACAATTTTAAAGAGACATAAACTTAGATAATAATATTGACTTCAAATAGCATCAACACTACTCTAAATTGAAGTCAAGTTGGAGGATGTGCTGCTATTTGCTGGCAACAGAGTAAAGTTAAAACTTACCAGACAATCGTGTCTGACACCCTCCAGCGCAGTCTTCTCAGAAGGATGCCGTTGGCCAGCATCACACTCACAGCCCAACAGAGTGGCGCGTAATTAACACTCTTTAGAGTAGAATTACCGCGAGATTAACACAGTGTACAGTAGAATTGTGCAGCACGCTCTTGTGGCAAGTATTTAACACGCTGCTTTTGTTTTTATTATTTGTTTAACACTTTCTTTTAACACCACCATTAGAGTCCATGTACTCTCCACAGTGTTGAAAATCTCCCTCTGGATTTAAATAAGTGAACTCTGTAATATTTACATCCGACGTTTTACTGTGATACTATCTATTTGTTCTAGCTAATCTGTAGATGACAGTGGATATTATGAAACCTGTTCTCGGCCTAGGGGGTAACAGCTGACCCAGACTGACACTCCTTGTATGGTGATTATGTCTGTAGTTTGTGTAAACTATTTGATTGTGTACGTTTTCTGGTTTCTTTGAAAGTAATATGTTCTTGAGAAACCTCAGTAGACTTACTTAGAATATCTGTTCAACCATGCTAGGCGTGAATGCAAGTAATCAGAGTTTGTGCACTTAGAGAAATGGAGTGCCATTCTAGCTGCCCTATTTTGTGCTAGCCGGTGTTTATTTACATTTCTTGCAGATGACCATAAGACCAGACAATCGGTGCTGACGAAGTGTAATGAAAGGCTATGAGTCTGGCTATGAGTCTGACTCTTATGTTGTTAGAATTGCTTGACGTTTGGCTGTGTTAGCCGTGAATGTCTGAGGATGCATGCTGACTACATTGCGTGTGTTAGGCTGACGTTTGCTTGCTAGTATAACAGTTGAGTTAGAGTTGGCGATTGACAAAGTGTGTGGTATGTATGTGGAATTGAGTTTGTTTTGTTAGGTAACTTATTGCAGCACTAGTTGGCTAGCCACACGATAGAATTGTCAGGAGCATTGTGCAGCATTGTATGACTAGTTGGCCACACGGATTGTCAGGAACCATGAAGTGCAGCATTGAGCATGAAGTGCAGCATGTTGTTGCATGCTCAGAAGGATACTGTTCAGACATTGTTTTGAATGTTGGTGAATGTTTCACTTCAAAGTCGTCTTTGTTTGGTTCAATTACTATTAATGCAATAAGCTATAGAAAAACTAAGACCTTATTTTTTGTTTTTTTACTTTATAGAGATTTAGACATGTTCTAGCAGTTGTCATATGCTCAGAAGGATACTGTTAAAACAGGTGCACTTTGCAATAAACAATACAAGGCAAGTCTTTCTGTGTTTCATGTGTACTGTAGCAGGGTGTGAGGATATCACACAGAGACTTCTTAGCATGACCAAACATGGTGCTAGCAGCTTTATTAAATAAACAATAAATTTGCATAGCACGGCAGAACTTGCTGCAATCACAGTAGACGGAGACAGGTCACTAAATGAAAAGACGGACACTTTGAAGGTGACAGAAAATCTCACATCCTAAAACACATACCTAAACACATAAGTTAAAGGTCCCTATGCAAAAGTGATTCATTACAATTCCCTACAATAACAAATTTACCCACGATTGCCCATACAGTACCCTGAGCAAGACAATGACAGACATGCAGCACAACATGGAACAATTACTGTATACAGCTGTCGCTGCTACAAATAAAATCATTAACGTGAACAGTTGACAATTATTTGACAGTTGGGGGAGGCACTGTGTGCGTGTGTGTATGTGTGCGTGTGTGTGTGTGCGTGTCATCTCTGCTTTACTCATTGTCATCGCCGAGCCTTGGGCACCCACAAGGATGCTCTTCACAGACATTGGAGACTGCAATGCCCATGTTGTGCAGAGTGCATGCTGCCACAATGAGCTTGACTACAATGTCCAGCCTGTTGGTCTGGAGATCACGAAGTCGACCTCCACTTGCACTTCAGTCTCCCGAAGGCCTGCTCCACCACCACTCTACCACGACTGATCTTTGCATTCCTCTGCAGGTCCTCCTCAGTCAGGACACCATTGTCACGTTTGGGCGTAACGATGAAGGAGTAGGTATTGGAGATATATGCAGTATCTCCCAGAAGGCGATACTCTCCTAACAGCCGCTCCCAGTTCTCAAAAAATGTTGAAGCCCTCAACATTCTCGAGTCATGAACTCGGCCTGGGGGCCCTGCAAAGACATCCAGAAACCGTCCTTTGTCGTCAACAATGCCCTGGAGGAGGACCGAATAGAAGGACTTCCTGTTAAGGTAGTCACCCCCCCTGACTACTGGCCACTGGACTTTGATGTGACATCCATCAATGGCACCAATGATGTCCCCAATGTCACACAGATGCCGAAACACAGCGGCGTTAGCCCTCTTCTCACACTCCGTGGGCCAGGTGATGTGGGACTCTGCAAGGATACAGGTTGACTCCAATATCTCCAGGACAACATTGTGGGCGGATCCATGGGACACAACAAACTTGTCAGAGAGCTCCCTGAAGGAGTTCTCATTGGCCATGTACCATAAGAACATGGTCACCTTCTTCAGAAATGGAACCCTCACAGGACTGCCAGGCCTGCCATCAGTAAGGCCCAGGCCTTGCAGCTTGCCGGTGAAGAGGTCAAACTGGACTCTCGTAAAGCGCAAGTGGCGCTGAAATGTGTTGTCGTCCATGGCCAGAATGACCATCCATTCTGAACCACTCTTCAGGATGGGTTGAATGGATGGATGGAGGTTCAGCAGAGATATCGCAAACCTGAAAGAACAAATACACACACACAACAGTTTGTGTTAACAAAGCCCATTTGGGTTATACTAATACAAAGTGCCCATTGAAAAAGTATATTATGATGCATGTGGAGTGTCTGGTCAAAACGTGTCTGTTTGGAACGGTCTGGATTTTATGGCCATGGCATAATTTGTATTCAACATGTAATTTCTAATGAAATACATTTGTGATATTGGCAAACATCCACCACTCTTGCCAGGACTTTGGACATCCATGGAAGTTGAAACAGGTCATTTTAAAAGCATATCATTTTCGTTGCTATTACCCCTGCAACACCTTTAGTGCTAACTATTATTAGCCATGATGTCATGTTTGAACCCTTATTCACTGAGAGAACAATTGCAGTCCATTTTCAACCTAGACATCTATCAATCACACAGATCTAGCAAGTCTAGCTAAGCACATTTTAGCAATATAGCTAGCTAGCTAAGCAACTATTAGCTAATTATACAGTTAATTAAGCTAATAAGCGAATTAAAATGTCAACTCATACCTGATATGCATTCTCTCCTCTTCATTCTGCTGCTGAAACAGAAAGCAGCTTTGAGCGACTTGCTTTTGCTGATTATACATCACCCACAGAAAAACTGCCTTCGCCCTGGCGTCCATGTTTGTTGATGTTTTGTGTCTCTTTCCGACCAAAAGCACTTGAATGCGTGTATGTCGTAATTACGACTTCACAACTGGTAAGTACGAGCTTCCGAGGTGCACATGAACGCAGCATATATATGCCCTCCTGTTTCCTTTGTTCTCTGTCGGTTCATTGTCAATGTTAGTGCGTTTCCTCCCGGTGTTCCTTGTTTATTTATTTTTTTACAATAAATCTTTATTCTTTGAACCTGCGCTGCCTGCCTGCCGTCTGCTTATGGATCCTACCTTTCAAACCCTAACAAGTTCATTGCATGGCCATTGGCCAATCTAAGTGATTTAAGTGGTTTTACACTTGATTTTTGTGCTGTATGTTGTTTTGCACTTTATCCTTACTTTATCTTGATAGATAATGTGGAACAATAAATATAAACATCAAACTACAATATTTTGTAGAATGCTTTATCTTTCTGTTACATCAAAAGTAGATGTTTTAATACTGCAGGTTTGGAGCCTCCTAGTGGACAAACAGTTAATGTCAATTTAAAAGTGCTCAGTGTGTCTGCCTATGTTACTGTCTGTTGGAAGTGAAAAACGACTTAAAGGGAGGTGGTGACAAAGTGAGTGAGAAAAGTACTGAATTACATCACAATAGTGTAATCCTAATGTTAATTTAAAAAGAGATATTCCTCTAAATCTGGCTAAAAAACATCCAAATATATATGTATTTTTTCCCGGCGGCATCCAAGGGGCCCCAAACCAATATCCTGCTTAGGGCCCCCAGATGGACAGGGCCGGCCCTGCCTATATCAACTTGTTTCAGAGTCTGTCGCGGTGATCTTACAACATGTTAAGATCAATACAGACTTACTGTAGAATCATTCATTGAGGTGTTAATGGTTGAGAGACGGGACCTACCCCCATGCTCCGAGGCTCAGACCATATGCAGCAGAGGCGGTTGGGTGACTGCTTTTCCCATATTTGTCTTACTGCACAACAACCAGGTCACAGGCAGGTGTGACTACACTCAAGTACTACACTAGAAATACATCCCAAAAGTACTTGATAAAAAGGCATGGGATTATCATCACTGTAATATCCTGAAAAAGTAATTCATTCAGTTTTGCTAACTTATCTTACTGAGGGATGTCTGATGTTTAAAGTGATTTCTGATCTCACAGCCGCTCCTCTGAGGATGCAGGCATGACCGTGGTGGTGCCAGTAGGACCAGAGCCTCCAGCCCTCTAGGGCGCTTTCACACACCAGAAGCACAGATTTTGGTCAGTCTGTGTTCTGTCAATCTGAATCTCACAGGCTGCGTTCCGAATCGCCTACTACCCTACTATATAGTATGCCAAAACAGAATGTAGTAATACATAGTATGCCACATGCAGTATGGCAAAAATACCAGGATGTCCTACTACATCCGGTCGTATTTTGCAGTATGCAAGGCAGCAGCATGGATGTATTAATAGAATAGGGGCAGCAGGCTTTTCTGGCTATTCTGACCCACAATCCTGTGCGCAGCGGAAATGTGCGTTACATGAGTCGCGACAGCTGTGGACAGCTACAGATGTGGGCAAATTTCAAGGCGCAATGTTATGACAAGGTAGTAGCCTATGTCTCAATTGGATGCCTACTGCTTGCAAAGTACATACTTTCTAAGGGCAGCTGTAGTAGGTACTGGTAGTAAGTAGTAGAAGTATGCGATTCGGAACGCAGCCACAGTGTTTAAGAAGCCTCACGTCTTCCCACACACGCTTCATATCACATCAAATCAAACTTTATTTGTATAGACAGAGGCCTCATACACAGAGGCAACACAATGCGCTTCGCAGAGAGCAATGAGGGGGGCGGGGGTTCACCCGGGGGCAGAAGCGGTGAGCTGTAGAAATCCTTCCCTGACCTCTCTCACCGAGACGATCGAGCAAGCTCCTGGTTTAGTCTAACATTTACAGAGCACTGAACATGGGCTAAATACTTCATAAAAGAGACATGACTATAAGTGGAGTAGATTAATAGTTACAGAGATGTTACCTACATGGTAGGCCATTATGGGTTAGCTATCCCTGTATAATAGGATAATAGCACAATAGGATATTTAAGTGTATCCTATTGTGAATATAGAATATAGAGTAAACTAGGTATAGAATATAGAGTAAACTAGGTAAAGAATATAGAGTAAACTAGCTATAGAATATAGAGTAAACTAGGTAAAGAATATAAAGTAAACTAGTTAAAGAATATAGAGTAAACTAGGTAAAGAATATAGAGTAAACTAGGTATAAGAATATAGAGTAAACTAGGTAAAGAATATAGAGTAAACTAGCTATAGAATATAGAGTAAACTAGGTAAAGAATATAAAGTAAACTAGTTAAAGAATATAGAGTAAACTAGGTAAAGAATATAGAGTAAACTAGCCATAGAATATAGAGTAAACTAGGTAAAGAATATAAAGTAAACTAGTTAAAGAATATAGAGTAAACTAGGTAAAGAATATAGAGTAAACTAGGTATAATAATATAGAGTAAACTAGGTAAATAATATAGAGTAAACTAGGTAAACAATATAGAGTTAAGTAGGTAAAGAATATAGAGTAAACTAGGTAAACAATATAGAGTAAAGAAGGTAAAAATATAGAGTAAACTAGGTAAAGACTATAGAGTAAACTAGGTAAAGAATATAGAGTAAACTAGGTATAAGAATATAGAGTAAACTAGGTAAAGAATAGAGTATACTAGGTAAAGAATACAGATTAAACTAGGTATAAGAATATAGAGTAAACTAGGTAAAGAATATAGAGTAAACTAGGTAAAGAATATAGAGTAAACCAAGTATAAGAATATAGAGTATACTATAAGAATATAGAGTAAACTAGTATGAGAATATAGAGTAAACTAGGTATAAGAATATAGAGTATACTATATACTATAAGAATATAGAGTAAACTAGGTAAAGAATATAGAGTAAACTAGGTAAAGAATATATAGTAAACTAAGTATAAGAATATAGAGTAAACTAGGTATAAGAATATCGAGTTAACTAGGTAAAGATTATAGAGTAAACTAGGTAAAGAATATAGAGTAAATTAGGTAAAGAATATAGAGTAAACTAGGTATAAGAATATAGAGTAAACTAGGTAAAGAATACAGAGTAAACTAGGTAAAGAATACAGATTAAACTAGGTTTAAGAATATAGAGTATACTTTAAGAATATAGAGTAAACTAGGTAAAGAATATAGAGTCAACCAAGTATAAGAATATAGAGTATACTATAAGAATATAGAGTAAACTAGTATGAGAATATAGAGTAAACTAGGTATAAGAATATAGAGTATACTATAAGAATATAGAGTAAACTAGGTAAAGAATATAGAGTATACTTTAAGAATATAGAGTAAACTAAGTATAAGAATATAGGGTAAACTAGGTAAAGAATATATAGTAAACTAAGTATAAGAATATAGAGTAAACTAGGTATAAGAATATCGAGTAAACTAGGTAAAGAATATAGAGTAAACTAGGTAAAGAATATAGAGTATACTTTAAGAATATAGAGTAAACTAGGTATAAGAATATCGAGTAAACTAGGTAAAGAATATAGAGTAAACTAGGTAAAGAATATAGAGTATACTTTAAGAATATAGAGTAAACTAGGTAAAGATTATAGAGTAAACTAGGTAAAGAATATAGAGTAAACTAGGTAAAGAATATAGAGTAAACTAGGTATAAGAATATAGAGTAAACTAGGTAAAGAATACAGAGTAAACTAGGTAAAGAATACAGATTAAACTAGGTATAAGAATATAGAGTATACTTTAAGAATATAGAGTAAACTAGGTAAAGAATATAGAGTAAACCAAGTATAAGAATATAGAGTATACTATAAGAATATAGAGTAAACTAGTATGAGAATATAGAGTAAACTAGGTAAAGAATATAGAGTACACTAGGTAAAGAATATATAGTAAACTAAGTATAAGAATATAGAGTAAACTAGGTATAAGAATATAGAGTAAACTAGGTAAAGATTATAGAGTAAACTAGGTAAAGAATATAGAGTAAACTAGGTAAAGAATATAGAGTAAACTAGGTATAAGAATATAGAGTAAACTAGGTAAAGAATACAGAGTAAACTAGGTAAAGAATACAGATTAAACTAGGTAAAGAATATAGAGTAAACTAGCTATAGAATATAGAGTAAACTAGGTAAAGAATATATAGTAAACTAAGTATAAGAATATAGAGTAAACTCGGTATAAGAATATCGAGTAAACTAGGTAAAGATTATAGAGTAAACTAGGTAAAGAATATAGAGTAAACTAGGAAAAGAATATAGAGTAAACTAGGTATAAGAATATAGAGTAAACTAGGTAAAGAATACAGAGTAAACTAGGTAAAGAATACAGATTAAACTAGGTATAAGAATATAGAGTAAACTAGGTAAAGAATAAAGAGTAAACTAGGTATAAGAATATAGAGTAAACTAGGTAAAGAATACAGAGTAAACTAGGTAAAGAATACAGATTAAACTAGGTATAAGAATATAGAGTATACTTTAAGAATATAGAGTAAACTAGGTAAAGAATATAGAGTAAACCAAGTATAAGAATATAGAGTAAACTAGGTAAAGAATATAGAGTAAACTAGGTATAAGAATATAGAGTAAACCAAGTATAAGAATATAGAGTAAACTAGGTATAAGAATATAGAGTATACTATAAGAATATAGAGTAAACTAGGTAAAGAATATAAAGTAAACTAGGTAAAGAATATAGAGTAAACTAAGTATAAGAATATAGAGTAAACTAGGTATAAGAATATAGAGTAAACTAGGTAAAGAATATAGAGTAAACTAAGTAAAGAATATAGAGTAAACTAGGTAAAGAATATAGAGTAAACTAGGTAAAGAATATAGAGTACCAATTGAGTGAGGTGAACAATATTATACCAGAATAGTCGTGAGATAAAGGGCAACAAAGGGATATCATTGCTTTTTCAATTCAAATAGAGGCATGAGCGTGGCTGACACAATCCGGGGACTTTTCTGTCGCACCTTGTATATATATATATACTGTATAGTAATCCATTCTGAATGAGGTCTCTCTCTCACACGCACGCACACACGCACGCACACACACACACACACACACACACACACACACACACACACACACACACACACACACACACACAACCTACAGTAATTAGAGCAGTGCCAGAAACAGCTCCCCCACTAACACAACCCTTGCATCATCATCAGGCCAGCAGCAAACACAAAAGCCTACACAAGTACATGACTGTTCACACATTCACTGTTGTGCTCTGTCTCTGGCCTACGGTCACGTCCAGTAGGGTTAGTAGTTATTAATCTATCCACAGCAATCTTAATTCCGGGAGTGGAATTTTCCAGAGAACCGGAAACAACAAATTCTGGCTGAGAGAGAAACTCATTGGCATGCTAATCCTGCTACAGTAAGCAGTCAGCACCGAGCTGTGGGCCAGATGTGGTTTATGATGCTGTAGCGCTGGTGTGGTGTCGGCCTTGGTATGCAGGCCCGGGCCACGAACCCGGGTTGCCAACATTAAACTGACCTCTCCCCCTGCTGATCCAATAGAATAAGTTTTGAGATGTTTAAAACATGCTGCACACTAAAGCCATAGAGTGATCTGTGCAGAGCGGTAGAGGGGTGTGTGGACGTCCTTCAGTCACAGAAGAGGGTTCAGATCCGGCGCTGCTTTGCTCTGGGTTCACAGGATGGGCCGTCTCTTCTGCAGGAACAGGAACAGAGTCAGTCCGGTTGTGTAACCCAGATACGGAGTGTGAACAGAGTCAGTCCGGTTGTGTAACCCAGATACGGCGTGTGGACAGAGACAGACAGGGACAAGTCTGGGGCAGTCAGGCTCTGTCTGGACCAAGCTGACCTACTGCATCCTGGGCTGACATCTGAGGTTTCCAGGCTGCTGTTGGCTAAACTGGTGAGGGAATCGTCAATACACCTGAGAGGACGCCATAGAGAGGACAGGGGTCTGGAGGACAGGGGTTTGGAGGACAGGGGTTTGAAGGACAGGGGTTTGGAGGACAGGGGTTTGGAGGATGTTGTAGAATTTCTCGTTCAATATGGGTTAAGAAGCAAAACAGTTCCACAAAGTTACCAGAGTTTATTCATCCAAGGATTGTTACAAACACTCGAGTGTGGCTTCTTGTCAAGCAACAAGGCTGGTCAGTTGAGAGAGCGCCCCAATTTGATCTGTGTCTCTGCTTTTAACCAGAAGCTCTGCAACTCCATCTTTCCTGTCCATAAACCTGTTGTTGGACCCTCCCAGTCCCAAGTGCTAAAGTTCTCAGGACACAGATCAAATGGCTGCTCTTTCCACGCCACCCTAAGTGTGAAGATAACCTGCTGTCCTAGGCAATTAACCCCCCTTTCTAAACACACACATCCTCCAAACCTCTCTGTGACCCCATCCCCTTGAACAGAACTAATTTTTACCCTTACAAGGACAGGGGTTTGAAGGAGAGGGGTCTGGAGACTGTATTAGACCTCTAAACTAAAGCCTCAGTCACAGGTCTTTACTATATTTTGTCTCGCCTGATTTGATTTCCTGATAACTTAAATAAGATGTTCGATTACGGGGTGGAAGTGTTCGGCCACAGCAGTCCAGCAGGTGTCAGTCACAGGAAGCAAGCGTCCCTGATAAGAGGTCACAGTCTCTACTCCTTTGGTGTCTCCAGCCCTATCAGACAGAGTTAAACTGGAGGCGGAGCAGCAGTCAGGGCCCGGGTCAGGGACAGGGTCAAACCGCTGTCTCTCTGGGACTTGTGCTCATACGGCCCTGCGCGCTCTCAACCGCTAATCAGTCTGTCAGGTTAGTCATTCCTCTGACCGGCAGATCTGCCCTGTCAAACAATTACACTCCATGATACACACACACACACACACACACACACAGGGATTAACATTTGTCTCTGACCCAGTGAGTGCAGCTAAACTCTCCGGACCCTGACTGCTAACCGTGCACGTGTTTGTACATTTATACTCGGTAGAATTCACATATCCACATTCTGTAAATATACATACTGTATACAGTACATATAAAAACATATTCTATAGATACATATACCTATACTTCCTCCAGACCCATATGTACACATCTATTTAACTCAACTGCACAACTTCACCCACTTCCCCAACATATCCCATTCCTTTCATGTCTAGACTTGTAGACTTGTGTCTTGTATTCTGCAATATATTAGTTTCTACATTGCTTACTTTGTACACGATGTAGGAGCTGATGGAAACACATCTCACTGCTCTTTGTACATGTATTTTGTGACACATCAACTTGACCGGTTTGCTCCACAGGGGTCATCGCCGGCCCCATGGTGGGCTGACCGCCCCGCCCGCCCCTCACAGCTGAGCAGAGTGATAACTTGTGAAGGAAGCACCATGACACACAGCCCCTCCCCATGCTCCCCTGCCCAGTCTGACACACGGTCACACAGCTGCTCCGCTCGGCCAGGACACGCTGAACCAGGCCAGGGTTTGGATAAACATGGACCACGCCATTTATTTCACAGAGAAATCAGACTCAGAAAACGAATAGCGGAAGGAGAAACTGCAGGTGTGTGAAACGGGCCCTCGGCTGTTTCTCTCAGCGGGACGGGGCAGCTGGGGGCCTGGGAGGATCTGCAGGGAGCAGGCAGGGGGGGAGGAGGAGGCAGGGGGGGGGAGGAGGAGGAGGGGGGGGGGGGGGGGAGCAGGCAGGGGGGGAGGAGGAGGCGGGGGGGGGGGGGGTGAGGAGGCAGGGGGAGGGGGGAAGGAAGGGGGTGGTTAGGAAAAGAGAGAGACGAGGAGGTTACGGGGTAGATGTGTGAGAGAGAGGAGGAGGTTATGGGGTAGATGTGTGAGAGAGAGGAGGTTATGGGGTACATGTGTGTGAGAGAGGTTATGGGGTAGATGTGTGAGAGAGAGGAGGAGGTTATGGGGTAGATGTGTGAGAGAGAGGAGGAGGTTATGGGGTAGATGTGTGAGAGAGAGGAGGAGGTTATGGGGTAGATGTGTGAGAGAGAGGAGGAGGTTATGGGGTAGATGTGTGAGAGAGAGGAGGTGGTTATGGGGTAGATGTGTGTAGATCCTACATCTCCAGTCTTCCATGTGGAGCTCAGCCAGACAATCGGAGTCAGACAGACAAGAGTCAGACAGCGGTGATGGTTCCTTCACTTTATTTCAGATTGGATGACGTGTTTCCAAACCCCTCAGTGCAGATCCAGTAAGCGGAGGAGCTGACCGCTCCGCCTCAGAAAAAAACAACTCGCAAAACAAAACTGACCAAGTGCTTAAAAGTTATCTTACTTCATACATATATAAATTAAAACATTTTTTTTATATCATTCTGTGATGATTTTACAAACTACAACTAAAACTACCACAAGAACTTTTTTTTTTTCTTCTCTTCCTTCTGTTAGGAAACACCAACACTAAAACAGATGAGTATATTTGCTTTGAGAGGTGCAACAACATTCAGCATCTCCTGACGTCTAACACGCCCACGGCCCCGTTCACATTCTCTGCAAACACATCCTTCCTTCCATCCTGGGAGGAATCACTGATCTGGCATGACTCTGCTGGTAGAGGATGCATGCTTTCACCTATCCACTCATGTTTGATCAGAGACCACTTCCAAAGAGGGGAGTGAGAGAGGAAGGAAGGAATCAAGGAAGGAAGGATGTTTAAAGAATTCAAGCAGGGCCCAGGTCTACAACAGTGATCACACCCAAGCTCATGAGCCTGGTGGCAAGGTCACAGACAACTGACCAACAAGGTCACAGAGACAACTGGCCTATCAAAACAGACAGTAGTTATGAAAGCAGCTAAGAGAGACAGGTGAGCTGCAGCCTACTGCAGACTGGCTGTTTAGTCAGGATTCAGTCTGTTCGACTAGTTATGGTAAAGACTGGTTGACTAGTTCTGGTTGGGTCTGGCTGACTGGTTCTGGTTCAGGCAGAGCTGGGTCAGGTTGGTTACGGAGTGCTGAGTTCTAGTATTTTCCTGCTTCAGTGTGTGAAAGGCTTGGGCCGGAACAGAGGGATGGGGGGAGGGATGGAGGAAAGGAAGGAGGGAGAGAGGAGATGATCACAGATCACTCGGCCTTAGTGCGCTTTATAGCCCCGGGCAGTTTGTCTTGAAGCCTGGCGGAAGAGAAGAGGAACAATCATGAGTCATCACACGCCATTAAATAGTCTACAAGATCTCCTGAACCAATGACAGGTACTACTGGACATGAATCTCCTAAGGGAGTGATCACTCCTAAGTCTTAAGATAACTCCTTAGGTCACTCCTAAGTGATCAGACAGATGGGTCTCCTTCCTAGCCAATGAGGGATTAGGCATGTCTATCCTAGCCAATGAGGGATCAGGCATGTCTATCCTAGCCAATGAGGGATCACACAGATCTTACTTTGCCATGGTCTCCTCCACCCTGGAGCGGATCAGTTCAACGTAGTGGTCGATCTGGGTCTGGAGGAGAAGAGCAGTGTTAACCAGCCGGTACACGCAAGCACAAAGCAAACCCAGTCGGGTAGAAACCAGGGCAACACACAAGTGCGGCGAAGAGATCTAGTGCCTCCACCAGGGAGCGGTCTCTCCAGGTCCCAGCATGGCCGAGCTTGACCAGGCCTCAGGGGCTGAGCTTGACCAGGCCTCAGGGGCTGAGCTTGACCAGGCCTCAGGGGCTGAGCTTGACCAGGCCTCAGGGGCTGAGCTTGACCAGGCCTCAGGGGCTGAGCTTGACCAGGCCTCAGGGGGCGAGCATGGCCAGGCCTGGTCATGACTGGACACTAGGTCAGGGGCATTTGGATACCAATTTGGGTTAAAAAAAAAAAAGGATTAAAAAAAATTATTAAAAAAGTCATATTGCTATGCACATAACACTGATCTGAATTCATACCTTATTTTTCTCATAGACCAGAGGTGTGGTGAAGAAGATGATGTCAGCTGGGAGAGGGAGACAGAGAGAGGGGGGGGGGGGGCAGAGAGAGCTCATGTTAGAAAGAGAGATAACAGAGGAGGAGACTGCAGTACCATTCTAGGCCACTAGTTCACAGTGTGTGCGCACTCTTACCCAGAATGAGGATGGTGATGCCGTTGAAGATTGCTCCCACGTAGGTCATGAACCACATCACACCTGCCAACTAGAACACATAACACACAGGTTAGAACGAACACGAACGAACAGGTGTGTGTGTGTGTCAGGTGTGTGTGTGTATCAGGTGTGTATGTCAGGTGTGTGTGTGTCAGGTGTGCGTGTGTGTCAGGTGTGCGTGTGTGTCAGGTGTGCGTGTGTGTCAGGTGTGCGTGTGTGTCAGGTGTGCGTGTGTGTCAGGTGTGCGTGTGTGTCAGGTGTGCGTGTGTGTGTGTGTCAGGTGTGTGTCAGGTGTGTGTGTGTGTGTCAGGTGTGTGTGTGTGTGTCAGGTGTGTGTGTGTGTGTCAGGTGTGTGTGTGTGTGTCAGGTGTGTGTGTGTGTGTGTCAGGTGTGTGTGTGTGTGTGTCAGGTGTGTGTGTGTGTGTGTCAGGTGTGCGTGTGTGTCAGGTGTGCGTGTGTGTCAGGTGTGCGTGTGTGTCAGGTGTGCGTGTGTGTCAGGTGTGCGTGTGTGTCAGGTGTGTGTCAGGTGTGTGTGTGTGTCAGGTGTGTGTGTGTGTGTCAGGTGTGTGTGTGTGTGTCAGGTGTGTGTGTGTGTGTCAGGTGTGTGTGTGTGTGTGTCAGGTGTGTGTGTGTGTGTCAGGTGTGTGTGTGTGTGTGTCAGGTGTGTGTGTGTGTGTGTCAGGTGTGCGTGCAGCCGGACCTTCAGAGAGTCGACCAGGTCCTCCACCAGGATGAGGCGGCGTGCCTGTCTGGTGAAACGGTTCACGTAGCTCAGACCCGCGTCCACAGACTTCCTGAACGTCTCTGGAGCGATGTTGATATCACGCTCCATCAGGGCCCTGACGCACACACAGTCACGCACACACAGTCATACACACACAGTCACACACACACACAGGGGAACGACAGGCAGGACAGGAAAGGTGAAACACTGGCTGAAAGAGAACCAAACATGTAACCACTGATCAATGACCTCATGTACAGGAATGGGTACACACACACACACACACAAAATTGTATGCTGTTTATGTTTGTATGCTGTTTATGTTATGTGGTCATGGATCTGTGAAATGGTAATGTGATATAATTGTATGATGTAGTTTTTAGCTGCTGCATGTTTTGTGTAATGTATGTACAGTAGGACCCCACTCATCCGAACTTCAGAGATCTGAACCTCCCGGTCTACCGGACAGACTTAAAAAAAACTTTTTTTTTCCGAGCCTGCTATCTGGTGTCTGGTGGGATTTTCATTAAAGTACTGTAGGCCTACTTGCATTTAAATCTATCAAACACGTACTGTATCCTACTGTGAATAATAACAGAACTGTATGTAGACCTACATGTTGCCTGTAGGTTGTAGTCTACTGTCACGTTTCATTTCTTTGTTACTTTAATGTCGAGCGCAAACGAGTCTGCTGCGCGAGAGCTGCATTCCTTGGTAGCCAGAAAGTGCGTCAGCAACCTGAAGCAGAGGAGTATCGAGTCATTTTTCGTTCCCAGTTAATGGACTTCAGGAACGCAGACGTGTTGTAAGCATGTAGATTAGCCTACTAGGAATACTGTATTTGTTAAATAATAGCCTACAGCCTAGGCCACGTTAGCCTACATCGGTTGTTTAGGCTGCAATAGCCTAAGACACGACAACTTGTCCGTCATTTCATTTATTTATTTATTTATCATTTGCTCTAATTGTTCTAATGTTGGGTTGTTTTTAGGCTATACCATTTTGTTCTGCTAATACAGTAGCCTATCGATGCAGCGTAGTTCTCGTTTGAGAATAAAGTACTGTATTTGATCAAAGCATGCATTCAAGTGGAAATTCGTTTAATTTATTCTAGGCTACTGTAGGCCTATTATAGGCTAGGCTGTATGAGTTTAGTTGGCTATTTGATTGCAATTTTCATGCATTTTCACAAGTAATTAAGGGTATTTATCGGTCTATTATGAGTCTATATAAAACAAGTATACCACTTATTGAATTTGGTGCATTTTAACATATGTTTCAGTCATCCGGACATTTCAGAGATACGAACGACCTACGGTCCCGTTGGGTTCAGATAAGTGGGGTCCTACTGTAATTGCTTTAAATTGGATTTTTTTTTATTTAGAAAAGCCTAACTAGGGACTGGGGTTGCAAATTAGCCAATTGGCCAGAAACCTTTCATGCAACACATTTATTACGACAATATGTATGTAACAATGTGCGCTGCTGCATTGTCCCTAACAAATAAACCAATAAATAAAATAAAATAAAAAAGGGGTGTGTTGGAGCGTTTTCAGGCTGGTGCATATCTGAAGGGAGGATGTGGAGCAGGACTGAGGATGAGGACGTTATCTAGAGCACAGCAGAAGGCGTGCAGCACAGGAGGGGATTGGGACCGGTCTAAATACGTCTCATTTAGTAGGGATGTCACCATAACACAAGTTTAAACTTTGACAAGATAGAAAGAGGAAAAAAAAAGTGTGTGTGGGGGGGGGGGGTAAAACAGGAATGTTTTTATAATTAAAACAATCATTTGTAAAATTCTTCCTCTCTCCACCATCCCCATTCCCCGTCTGACTCAATCCACCCTTCCCCTCGTCCATGACAACACCAGGTTAACGCAAAACAACCCCTCGACCTATCCTTCTCTCCATCCCCTCAATGAACACCCCTCTCACTACCTCCACTTCTCTCTCCATCCCCTCACTGATCACCCCTCTCACTACCTCCACTTCTCTCTCCATCCCCTCACTGAACACCCCTCTCACTACCTCCACTTCTCTCTCCATCCCCTCACTGAACACCCCTCTCACTACCTCCACTTCTCTCCCCCTCCATCCCTCCCCCTCTCCTCCCCATCCAGTCTGCTGTCCCTTCATCGCCCCCCAACACTCTCCCCCCCCCATCATCACTATGCTACACAGAACAGAAGTGTCTCTAACTTTTCGTGTGTTCCAGTTGCCTCAGGAACTTTGACTTTCCAAGTTCACCGGCGGAAATATCATATGGAACGCCCTCTGAGCTGGGATTTCAACAGTGGAAACTCAGGGGAACCTCACGTACCCCGACCTGACCACAACTCTGACCTCAAAATCAAGATGGCTGCTCAGCGCATCAACAATAAGTGAAAGCTGTTAATACTGTTTATGAGCACTTCTGTCTTATTTGGTGTCTCATTCAATCAGTCGTACACACAGTACTGTCCAACTTCTATCTGTGGACCTATTGCTACGGTGTTTGTATGCGCAAAATACAGTGTAGTCTGTCGATATCAACTGGTATTGCTAACAATGGCTAGCTTGGCTAGAACTGGTATAGCTAACACAGATCAGGCTAAACTGGGGTTTTTGTCTTGGTTTCTGGAGCGTGGACACTCGGGTGTGACGTCATTCCCAGGCAAGAGGAACGCAAAACACCAGTACTTAAGCTGAAATAAGTTTATGATTACCTCTCAGAAAGTAAATTAATCCACTGAGAGACATCAGTCATTAAATCCATTGAGAGATGTCAGTCGATTATTGTAAATTAGTAATTGAAAATCGCATTTAGTTAGCATATTCGCTAATCTTCATTGTAATCATTCATGTTAATTTTAGTAGTGCTTTGATGTGGAAAAACATGATTACTTGTTAAATACTTAGGGCAGAGAAAAACCAAGTCAGATTCCAGTCTGCAGATCTACCCACAGACACTTCCATTCCTAATGGAATTCCGTGGCCAAGACCGCATCGGTCGATGTGCATTCACCTCGTCTCCTCCTGTTCTTTCGTTGACTAGTGTGGGTCGTGGAGATGCTCCAATCGCCATAATGATCTTACATTTGTCTTCTTGCAGAGGCATAATGTAATTTTGTGACGTGATGCAATCACACTCCGATACCAAATGTGAAATACATTTTTAAAATCTGATCCGTTTTTAAAAGTTGGTATTGAATCGGAATCGAAGTATGGATTTTCGTGACATCCCTATAATCTAGTGTGATCTGATGGAGGGAAAGGGCAAACTGGTGTGTGACTAGTATTAAGTCTAGTCATGTGTACTTGAAAGGCTAGTGTGTATTCTAGTGTCTACTTAAAGGGATTAGTGTCTAGTCTAGTGCATACTTGAAGGGGTTAGTGTAGTCTAATGCGTACTTAAAGGGCTAGTGTGTACTTGAAGGGATTAGTGTCTAGTCTAGTGTGTACTTGAAAGGACTAGCGTGTATTCTAGTGCGTACTTGAAGGGACTAGTGTGTCTTCTAGTGTGTACTTGAAGGGACTAGTGTGTATTCTAGTGTGTACTTGAAGGGACTAGTGTGTATTCTAGGGTGTACTTGAAGGGACTAGTGTGTATTCTAGTGCGTACTTGAAGGGGTGTCCCTCCTCCGACTTCTGCACAGCATGGATGACAGACTTGTAGACCCTGAAGGTGATAGTGACGCAGAGCAAGGCCAGCAGCAGGTAGGACGCCACGCTGATAACGCTGAACGTCGCCAGGGAGACCAGCACCACCAGGGACAGCCCAAAAGCCACCGCCGACTTCTTGGGATCACGCCAGTACACCAGCTCGATAGCTACGTGGGAGGGGGGAGAGAGAGAGGGAGCCAGGACCAGGAAGAGTCAATGATGAGTCAATGAGCGAGAGAATCAGTTCCCCGAACACAAGCCTTGTGTCACATCGTTTCTCACAAAAACATGTTCAATAGACCAATATATAAATAAATACATTTATTATTACTATTATTAATATTGAACCAGCTACTTTCAGCATGGCTCTCTCTCCTCTGATGCAACCCTGTCAGATGGCCAGAGCGCAGAGCTGGGCCTCGCCGGCGGAAGGATAATCCATCTTACCGCACCACTGTTCGGCCCCACCACCTCAAAGACATTTCTCAGGGTTGCACACTCTGGAACGCAGTCATGTGCTTGTCCTTAGGATGCTTGAGAAACCAGGACAATAGACACACATTGTAGCCTATTATACTCCAGGATAGGCTGGTCTTTCTGCTCTGGTAAAAACATGGTTGTGTGTAGACAGTATGTGTGTGTTCCTAACCTGAATGCCTCATTTTCTGAGGTAGCCATCAACTTGATTTCATGGCTTTATTAAACATTGGTTTTCAATACCTGCTAATCACGTAGGTGAAGTGATAGGCTTACATGACGGGTGGAATGGCAGTGGAACACATTCGTGCCCTGCTAACCAAACCCTCCAGCCTTCTGCCTCTGCCTGCTTGGGAAACTGAGGTCCCTGAAGTCCACTGTGTGACGGGACCGGGTGGGTGATTTGGGCGTGATGAGTGGACACCAGCCAGTCACTGCCCGAGAGCAAGGACCAGTTTGATTTGCCTACAGTTTGACAAGTTTTACGTAAACTGAAACGCCGTCTGGAGAGAGTTGAGCCTCGCCTTGCCACACCTTCGTTAATACAAACGCTTGCACAACACTGACTGGGATTAGCTGAACATAAAGCAGGATATACATCACCCAGTGCGGAGCCACACCTGATAAATCAATGAGTTTCTGGGCCTAGCCCCGAGGGCTGAGGGCTGCAACGTTAGCCAAGGCGTGCTTGTTAGCTAGCACTATTAGCTGACAAACTGAGATGGACGGAAATTAGTCCGTCTCACCGAACAAACGACGTTGGCCAGCTAACGTTATTTATCTGGTTAGCAATTATGTAGCTACATTTCACGTCAATCACGCACTCAATCTCTGCGCCCCCCAGAGCTAACGTTGGCTAACAGTTGCTGGCTAGCATCACCCTCATCATCATCGTTATTCCAAGATGATGCTGGACAGAAACGCCATAGGCCTTATTGAACGACCGTTGGCCGTTGCAGATGCTTGCACTCGGTACAGAAATATTCACTGATTAATATTGTCGTTTTATACTGACCTGATGCCGTGGACTCTTTCAGAGCTGAACCGGAGTTTTGAGAGGACGAGATGACCGTAGATTGAGTCGTCGGACTCGGATCTGCCATATTTGTGATAATTTCGCCCCAGATAGCAATAATGAGAATCTAAATTGGGCAGCGAAGACTAAATTCTGAGCAATTTGATAGATGACTTGCGAGATCCAGCTCCTGTCGGGTTCCGCTGCGGCTGGAAATGGTGTTGCTCAGCACAACGAGGGGCGTGTCTTTCATAGGAAGGGGGGTCTAGCTATGAAGGTGTGGTACCCCAGTTTCTATTAAAGTTATAGGCCACCATTTAGGCTATAGTATATCTAGCTCTTTTTTTCTTTCTGTGTGTGCAGTTTATTCGGTTGATAGATTATTGATAGTGAATATGCGGAAAGAGAGAGAGAGAGAGAGAGAGAGAGAGAGATAATATGACTGATATGTAGCCTAGTGCGTATGTGCGCGCTTGTGTGTGTGTGTGTGTGTGTGCGTGTGTGTGTGTGTGTGCGTGTGTGTGTGTGTGTGTGTGTGTGTGTGTGTGTGAGTGAGAGAGAGAGAGAGACAGAGAGAGAGAGAGAGAGAGAGAGAGAGATCGGGCGCGCTTGTGTGAATGAAATTAGTGCGAGCTGTTACTTCACACACAGACCCATCTTCTCAGACATTCAGACATTCCTCTCAGCTGCTACAGCATCAGCCGAACTACGCACTGAGCTCAGCATCACAGTTAAGTAGCAATACAGTAGCTGCCATTTTTGGCTACCAGGCAAATGCTTATGCGTGCTGGTGACACGCAGAGGAAGTGATAACAGGAGAGTAGCCTAGTCAGCGAGGCTGATCTTGCTGCCGCGATGGATGCAATCGGTGTTTCCAACACGAATCCCTTGGATGACTACGAGTTGATACACCGAATTGGTAGTGGTACATACGGGGATGTTTTTAAGGTATGTTCATCCTTACGTCAAGTTCTCCAACTTCCATCTGTTGTAATGACCACAGCACCTGCACGGCATGTTCCTCCACGGGAGAGACACTTGTTGATCCAGGGATTGTATCGCCTACTGTATTTATAAACTGGTCAGTTCTGCTGAACTGTATGTGATCATTTTATATAATCTTTGCTGGCAGCCATACTATCTATATGCAATGCATGTGGTGTTTAGTAGCCTGTCTGTCCCATAAACCCCGCCTCTATTTTCGGAAGCATGTATAAGCAGCGATGGGAAAGCGGATGGGTTGTTAAATGTAAGAATCTGTTGAGTGATGGTGAACTATTCTGACGAGACTTTGACAGTAGCTATGGATGGAGTGTTGCATGTTTCTCTCGAGATCTTTTCCCCTCCACCTCTCCTCTCTCATTCTTTCTCTTACTCTCTCTCTCTCTCTCTCTCTCTCTCTCTCTCTCTCTCTCTCTCTCTCTATATATATATATATCTATCTATCTCTCCCTCCCCCGTCTCTCTCTTTTTCTCGCCGTACCTTCCTGCGTTTCCTCATCAGTTAGCATTCATATTCTTATGAATGCTGTCTGATAGCTGTACATATCTAGCGGGTGTCAACAAGGGATCCACTTCTGAAGGGACCTGCT
Organism: Borostomias antarcticus; assembly: GCF_949987555.1. NCBI lineage: Eukaryota > Metazoa > Chordata > Actinopteri > Stomiiformes > Stomiidae > Borostomias > Borostomias antarcticus. The sequence goes on from NC_140234.1 coordinate 25,712,467, forward strand.
TCTGCTTAGATTACATTCACAGTAGCCTACAGATATCACCTGGCCCATAACATGAGCTCAGTAGACCTGCCACTACCTCATACAACATAGTTCCAATAGGCCACAGCCCTGGGAAGTTAACCCGTTATGATAATATCCCCTCCACGTCTATGCACGAGATCATAGATTGTGTCTGCTCTGTTGGTGATGCTATTATGCTGTGTTGTGTTGTGTTGTGTTGTGTTGTGTTGTGTTGTGTTGTGTTGTGTGTGTGTGTGTGTGTGTGTGTGTGTGTAAATATAGCCTATATATATATATATATATATATATATATATATATGGTCACAAACACACACATGCTGGGTGAGACTGGGTGATGCTTGGGGATGCTGGTAGATTGAGGTTGAGAACAGGAAGTTGGACAGTTGAGAAAAAAGGATGTGTCAACATGCCAGACATGCAGCCAGCCTGCCTCTCAGGCTGAGGCAGGATGAGACTGAAGAGCTCAACCAACCCAAGAGATGCAGCCAGAACTCAATCCACCCAGAACCCAATCCACCCAGAACTCAATCCACCCAAAACTCAATCCACCCAGAACTCAATCCATCCAGAACTCAATCCACCCCAGAACCCAATCCACCCAGAACTCAGTCCACCCAGAACCCAATCCACCCAGAACTCAATCCACCCAGAACCCAATCCACCCAGAACCCAATCCATCCCAGAACTCAATCCACCCAGAACTCAATCCACCCAGAACCCAATTCACCCAGAACCCAATCCATCCCAGAACTCAATCCACCCAGAACCCAATCCACCCAGAACTCAATCCATCCAGAACCCAATCCACCCAGAGCTCAATCCATCCCAGAACTCATTCCACGCAGAACCCAATCCACTCAGAACCCAATCCTCCCAGAAGCCAATCCACCCAGAACTCAATCCATCCCAGAATTCAATCCACCCAGAACCCAATCCACCCAGAACAAAATGTGTGACTAAATAGTCAGTTTTGACTATTTATTATCTCAGTTTTAAAAAGTTATCATGATATTTCGGCCCAAACAACGGGGAAGCATAATAATAACTGAAGAGGTAAAGGTTCATACTCTCTAGAGGTGAATGAAGAAGTAGTACTGTTTAGCTCATGTGCTGCAATTACAGAGTTTTTACATCAGAATCAGAATTTGTTTATTGCCATGCAGTTTTTCAACGTATTAGGAATTTGCTTTTGGTGCATAACACGGAGACAACATTGGACAGGGTGCAGGGACGAGACAGGACAGTGCAAAGACAGAACAGTGCAAAGCGTGAGTACTAATGCTAGTGCAAAAAAGGATGAGCTAAGAAACAGAACAATATACAAAAAGTAGTGCAGCCAGTGTATATACAGTGAGCATGCACTGTAATGTGTAAGTGAGTGTGTACAGTATGTGTATATGTGTGTGCGGCGTGATATGTGAGTGTGGTGCGTCCTATCCAGTCCATTCAGGTCATGTACAAGTGTCTATCAACAGTGTCTCTCAGTGATGGTGGAGTCTGTGGTGGTGGGGGGGGGGGGTGGTCAGAGGGGGATACAAGCCTTGTTGAAGAGGCTGATGGCCGTGGGGAAGAAGCTGCCTCTGTGGCGTGCAGACGTGGTCCTGATGGACCGCAGCCTCCTGCCTGAGGGGAGAGACATGAAGAGATTATGGAGGAGGTGAGGATGGACTCGATGAGGGAGGTGTAGAAGAGTAATCATTTTCTTTGGTGGTCCAAATTTATTCAACTGCCTCAGGAAGTACATCCTCTTTTGTGCCTTCTGCGCAAGGGAGTGGTGTTTGGTTCCCATTTGAGGTCCCGGGAGATGGTGGTGGCCAGGAAGCAGAAGGAGTCAACAGTGGTCACTGGAGTGTCATTCAGTGTGATGGGGGGGTTCTTTCTAAAGTGTACAATCATCTCTACTGTCTTGAGAGTGTTGAGCTCCAGGTTGTTTTGGCCGCACCAGGACAACAGCTGGTCGATCTCCCACCAGTAGGCGGACTCGTCTCCCTC
>NC_140234.1:25719479-25724479 GCF_949987555.1 Borostomias antarcticus
ACTACATGCTTTATATGGTAACTATATGCTTTACATGGTAACTACATGCTTTATATGGTAACTGCATGCTTTATATGGTAACTACATGCTTTATATGGTAACTATATGCTTTACATGGTAACTACATGCTTTATATGGTAACTACATGCTTTATATGGTAACTACATGCTTTATATGGTAGCTACATGCTTTATATGGTAACTGCATGCTTTATATGGTAACTACATGCTTTATATGGTAACTACATGCTTTATATGGTAACTACATGCTTTATATGGTAACTACATGCTTTATATGGTAACTATATGCTTTATATGGTAACTACATGCTTTACATGGTAGCTACAGTACATCCTGTCTCTGTGTTCAGGGCCTGCATCACCTTCACCAGACTGGGAAAATGCACAGAGACATAAAGGTAACACATCTCCACTGAACACACAGCACATCTCTGAACACACAACACATCTCCACTGAACACACAACACCTCTGAACACACAACATATCTCTGAACACACAGCGCATCTCCACTGAACACACAACACATATCTGAACACACAACACATCTCTGAATACACAGCACATCTCTGAACACACAACACATCTCTGAACACACAGCACATCTCTGAACACACAACACATCTCTGAACACACAGCGCATCTCCACTGAACACACAACACATATCTGAACACACAACACATCTCTGAACACACAGCACATCTCTGAACACACAACACATCTCTGAACACACAACACATCTCTGAACACACAACACATCTCTGAACACACAGCACATCTCTGAACACACAGCACATCTCCACTGAACACACAACACATCTCTGAACACACAACACATCTCTGAACACACAGCACATCTCTGAACACACAACACATCTCTGAACACACAACACATCTCTGAACACACAACACATCTCTGAACACACAACACATCTCTGAACACACAGCACATATCTGAACACACAGCACATCTCTGAACACACAACACATCTCTGAACACACAACACATCTCTGAACACACAACACATCTCTGAACACACAGCACATATCTGAACACACAGCACATCTCTGAACACACAACACATCTCTGAACACACAACACATCTCAACTGAACACACAGCACATCTCTGAACACACAACACATCTCTGAACACACAACACATCTCAACTGAACACACAACACATCTCTGAACACACAACACATCTCAACTGAACACACAGCACATCTCTGAACACACAACACATCTCTGAACACACAACACATATCTGAACACACAGCACATCTCTGAACACACAGCACATCTCTGAACACACAACACATCTCTGAACACACAACACATCTCTGAACACACAACACATCTCCAGTGAACAAACAACATATATCCAATGACATAGCACATCTCCTCTGAAAACATCTCCACTGAACTCATACACTGTAGCACATATCCACTGAACACAGCATATCTCCACTGAACCTGAATTAACCTTGCAGACTTCTCACTCAGTTTCCGTGATAGTAGCAGGGAACTGTCCGGAACTGTTGTTTGTGTGTGTGTGTGTGTGTGTTTGTTCTTAACATTTAGAGGGGAATGTGTGCTCATTGTGTCACTGTGTGTTCCTCCCAGGGAGCCAACATCCTCCTGACAGAGAGAGGAGACGTTAAACTGGGTAAGTGACCCCCCCCACACACACACACACACAACCACACACACACAAACACACACACACACACACACACAACCACATCCTCAATGCCGGTTCCTGCACTCTCTCCTTTAAGTCTCTCCTCTCAGACTGTCTCTCTCACATCAGTCTCAGAGAGCATGTCTCTTACAGTTTGCATCAAGACTGGACATGTCACTCCTGTACATGTCCCTGTTCAATCTCTGCTGGGACAAGAGCCCTGGCTCTGTCACTCAGAAACACGCCTCCTCATGCTCTGACTGTTATGTACGTACTGTACATCCATACCCAGCGGATTTCGGCGTGGCGGCAGAGATCAACGCCTCCGTGGCCAAGAGGAAGTCCTTCATCGGCACGCCGTACTGGTCAGTCACCTGATATATTATACAATTCTACTAACTCTCATTACTGTGGAATTAATATGAGTCTTAAAGGGCACCGCATATGCTGTTTTTACCTACCTAAAATTGGTATCTGGGGTCTCAGAAAAGGGAATTTTAATGTCCTATGCAGAAAAAACTCACATATCGCCCCTGAGCTATCTTATTTCGTCTGTCTGAATGGATTCCTGTGAAAGCCCCGTTGACCAATGAGATGGAGGGGGAGGGGCGGGGGAGGGGTGCCAATTTCTTCACGAAGAGTTGGGACAAGATGTAGCGATACGTGTGGATTTTTGCAGCCGAAAACAGAATAGTGAGGCGACATAATTCCTGATGTGACGCGCTCGACTCGGCTGGAAAAAAATGGAGTTCAGAGCGGAAGCAAACCCGGGACTATGATAATGCTCCTCGATCTACGTCACCAAAACGTCAGTAACAACGCGGAAAACTCTGAACATCCAAATGGCTTGCTGAAGGGTGGAGCTTCCAGGGCAGGAGAAAGTGTGCTGACCATAAACAAACGACTGGGTTGTTTGATATCAACTTTTGTACATTGGTAGGACCATCAGAGACCAACATGTATATGATAAACACATTACAAAATTGATTTAGCATGTGCGGTGCCCTTTAAGGTTAGTACTGTGTTATAACTATGTAATTACTATGTCAGCCCTTCTGCTGACTGTCTGAATATTATTACTACAGGTATGTTGTTAGTATGTTATTACTATGTCAACTCTACTGGTGAGTGCATCAGACTGTTATTACTGTGTTATTAGTATGTTATTATTATGCCAACCCTACTGGTAACTAAGTCTGAATGTTATAAGTGTGTTTATAGCTATGTTATTAATATGTCAGCCCTACTGGCAAGTATGTCACAACATTATTACTACAGTAAGTGTTCTAGAACACTTCTGGTTACCTAGTGACCATGTTGTTATTACTACATGTATGTTAGAACTGTGCTATCACTATGTTATTACTGACTCACCAGTAGTAATACTGAAATTAATTATGTTATTGTACTCCCGGTTTCCTTGCCATGCTGCTGGGTTACCTTTTGACCATGTTGTTATTGCTTTGCTATTACTGTGTTATAACTATGTTATAGCTTTGCTATCACTGTTTTACCTGAACCGTGCCTGTGTCATGTCTCTGAGCCGAGGCCTGTCCCGTTCGTCCCTACAGGATGGCCCCGGAGGTGGCAGCGGTGGAGAGGAAGGGGGGGTACAACCAGCTGTGTGACATCTGGGCCGTGGGCATCACGGCCATCGAGCTGGCAGAGCTGCAGCCTCCCATGTTTGATCTGCACCCGATGAGGTGACCCGGCCAGCACAGGGAGCCAGAGCTGATACAGCCCCACACCATGATCACATTGACAGGGATACATGATACTGAGATCACTTATGTAATACTGGAACATCTAGGTGATGTTTAGTATGCCATGCTATGCTAAGCTGTGCAATGCTATACTAGGCTATACTCTCTTCCAGGGCGTTGATGGTGATGTCCAAGAGCAGCTTTCAGCCTCCCAAGCTAAAAGAAAAGACCAAATGGTACAGATTTACCTTAGAGTTTACACTTGGACTGATCCGTTATTTGCACTGTGATGGGTCATCTAAATCTAGTGCACTCTGTGGCCGTATGCAAACAGTATTTTGGCCTCGGTCTGTACGCTAGCCCACAGTTTCAAAATACTGGTATTAGTAGCTATAGTAGCTAACCAGAATAACCATAGTCCCCCACTACCCCACCCTAGGTCAGCTGACCTCCACAGCTTCGTGAAACTGTCTCTAACCAAGAGCCCTCGAAAGAGACCCACAGCTGAGAAACTCTTACAGGTACCAGCCCACAAAAACACACTCTCTGATGACACCGCTTTAGTTTACAGTCTATTTACAGACCATCCAGCCTCAAGAATCTAGAAACATAGAAAACTCTCATTAGTCCATCAAGTTGAATCAATGTCTCCCACAGTCTATGATGGTTGTGTGAAATGATTCTGTGACTATCTGACCCCTCAGCACGTGTTTGTGACCCAGCTGCTGACCAGGAACCTGGCTATTGAGCTGCTGGACCAGGCCAGGAACCCAGACCTGCAGCTCTCACACACCATGGACGAGTCAGACCTGGAGGTAGGAGACCATCCTCTCTTCTCTGCTCTTCTCCTCTCTTCTCTTCTCTTCTCCTATCTTCTCCTCTCTTGTCTTCTCTTCTCTTCTTATTTTCATGTATTGTAAATTGTGTGTGTGTGTGTGTGTGTGTGTGTGTGTGTGTGTGTGTGTGTGTGTGTGTGTGTGTGTGTGTGCTGCAGACCTGCAGTGCCTTCCCTGATAAGATCCAGTCATTGGGGAGACACCTGCCCGTCCAGAGGACCCAATCAGAGGAGCAGTGTGAGTGCCCATCCCCCAGCCCTGCCCCCTCTCCATGTAGCTGGAGCTCTGCCTGTACAGTAGCTGACCATTTGTTTGTGTTTGTGTTTGTTTGTTTGTTTACCAGTTGGTAAGGTGATGTTCCCTGTCCATCTGAGGAAAGAGACTGAGCCCTTCTCTGATCTGGTGAGCACCCTGGTGGGGATACCTCCTACAGTATTACCTGCTGTTAGTATCATAATGTAACCCTTCTCTCTCTCTCTCTCTCTCTTTCTCTCTCTTACTCTCTCTCTCTCTCTCCCTCTCTCTCTCTCTCTCTCTCTCCTCACCAGGGCAGCTATGAGGATTGGACTGTGGTCGGAGAGACGAGCAGCTCTCTGTAAGTTCACCCCTCTCTCTTTCTCTCTCTCCCTCTCCTACCTGCTGGTCACCTGTGGTGAACAGGTGAACTGATGCAGCAAGACATGCTAACTGGTAACTGCATGCTATCTCTAGGCTTGAGAAGACTGCTTTTAGACTTGGGACTGGGAGGCGCTCAGTGG